>NC_092817.1:125311740-125611740 GCF_023375885.2 Dermacentor andersoni | reverse complement strand
TCAAGTTGAGGCCTGCCATAGTGAGGGACTCTGAATTAATTTCGACTACTGGAGGCTCTTTAGCGTGTGCACAATCCACGGCACCCAAACACTTTTTCATTCCACCTCTGTCGGAATGTGGCTGCCGCAGCTGGGATCAAACCGGCCATCTCGAGCTCAGCAGCACAATGCCATAGCTATTGAGCTACCGTGGAAGGTGTGCCACTAGGAAATATGGGCCACAAAAAGAACTACAACAAGGCATGTAGGAGAGAGAGAGAGAGGGCGGTCTGTTATGGAAAGCTGAGGGGTTAGCCTGAATCAATGTGCTAGCCAGCTAGTCAGAAATGGGCAAAAGCTCAGAAACAAGAGTAACGGCTCCATTGCCATTGATGAACATAATGAGATCTTATCTACACACATAGCCAACAGCTCCTCCAGAGAGTCTCTAAACATGACTACATAGCATTTACCAACTGGTAACCATATCAGGCTACTGGGCATGGATTAAGACAAAAGTTTAAGACAACTGTTTCAGACAAAAGATGATCATCCAAATGTGCCAAATACAGTGCAAGTAACTGTAGTTCTCTTGCACACTGCAGGCAAACACACATACACGCCATCAATTCATGCACAGAAGCAAGTATATAAGAGTTTTAGAACCTTGAAAGCAAACAAACATGTTACTTCAATGCAAAATGAAATGCATTGCCACCAAGTAACATTACGTTTAAGCAGGCAGCAACAGTGACGGAGGCAATAACTGAACATAAAGAGAAAAATAGATTAAGGAGTTTCACATTGTGTCAATAATTGCACGGGGCTGTTTATATAGATTAGTCATACGCCCATGTAATGAGTTTTAGGTGGATGCTGAAGAACTCTAGTTTATTAAAATTAATCCAGAGTTCTTTACTACAATATGTCTCACAAAACCCACATTGATTTGGGATATTAAATCAATCAATCAATCAATCAATCACCAAATAAACAAACAAATGAACAAACCTGCTCAGCAATGTAGAAGGTTCGGCTGCCCGTCTCTGGGTGCTTCCAACAGCAGCGAAACACTTCGCCAAGAATGGGGTTGTAGGGCTTCTTAAGGCCCTTGGGCTTCTTATAGAAACCGGATAGGTACCACTGCACCACCAGCTTCATCCGTGTCAAGGGGTCGTCTTCCTGAACAGCCCTGTCATACCACAAACAACGCAGTTAGACAATTCATCTTGCATGCAACCCTCGCCCCTGGCACTGGAATTGCCCTGCTGTGTAGCACATCAAAAACCTCAAGACCTTTTGTGGCGCAGCCTCTGTTTATGAACATTTGTCAAAAAAGAAACAAGTTCTCTTGTTGAAATGATGGCTCCCACAACATTCATTGTTCGACCGCTCTTGATTACGCGAACTCTCCATCTTCTTGCGAATCACTGCCTTGTTTGGATATGTATGGCATTGTCACTTGCAGTCAATAACCGATTTTTCGTACGTTCCCGATAATTCAGGCACGTCCATGGCGGCACCGCCATGTACCCCACAGAGCCGATGTATAAGGACGTCTGCAATTTCGGACACTGAAATCCTTCGCCTTCTGAATTTCTGGGCTTCTTTCCATGACTGCTGGTCCAAAATGGCAATAATTGCAGGCACCACCGTGAGTATCTCGCAGCATCGAACCAGCACTCTCGTTCGCCGATCTGGTAGCAGTTGTGATCATTGCGGCAACATTAGGCTTAGGTGCTTTGGCATTCAATACCAAGCTTGCTGTTCGATGCTGTGTTTTACAGTGAAGTTTGTTTACGGCTACGTGATGCAAAATCTCTTCATTCTGTGCAAAAGCTTACACGTCTCATCACTTGGATCTTGGAAAAGTTGCAATGCTGGCAAGTGTCTATTTTTCTTAAATAGCCTTCAAATAGCACCTAAGCACACAACACCTGTACCTGGTGATTAGCAGATATGACCCAAGTCCCAACATGTCACCTTCAAGAGCTTTCTACATGCCACAGGCACTGCATAAGTATAGGAGGTGATGTTGAGGAGTCGCACTCACTTTAAACAGTAACTTATGGCAAGCTGTAATGGCAGCGTTTTGTTGAGCTTCGGTATCAAAAATGTCAATTTTTGTTCACTTTTCATCACACATCTACTCATATTTAGGACGTAAAATTATGCATAAAGGGCCTGCTCCATATCTACACTATTTAAAACAAGGCTTTTTATGTGGTCCAAAATTTCACTGCAGTTGGCCTCTAAGCCTTTGTTGCAAATGCAGGTAAACCAGAAAACACAACAACGCTTTCTAGTTGTTCTTGCCTTTTCTGCATTTGAATTTATACCATGTGGGGATGCGTGACTCTCACGCCTCCCCTGAGATCTAGTTTTCCCGCATAGCTCGTCCCCTGCAGGGCGGCTTCGCCCGCCGCGTGGCCTGGCGCCCGCGGCGGTCGGAGTGGTTGAAGCGCAATGCGAGAGATGGCGCTAGCGTTGCGCTGTGGCGGGGTTACTTAGGCGCGGGAAAGAAAGGCTCTTGGGCTTGAGCGGCGGACGGGCGAATGCGCCGGACGTCCCGCGCGCGCGCGCCAGTCCATGCTTCTGCGAGACCGTCTCGCGTGGCCGCCTTCGAGCGCGCCACTGTTCGTGCGACCGTACGCGCGAACGACCAGGCGTTGGGATCCAGCATGGGGCGAACATATTCGCTCGCTATGCGGTCGGACTTCTAGATTTGTCGCGCGCCCATCGGCATGTTTTGGAGATAGCAACTCGGCTAGCAGGCATTGATCTATGTGTGAAGAAGAAGACTCGCCTCGCGGCACAGACACATCGCCAACGCGCGGCTCGGCTCCGCTCGCGCTGTTGATTACTGTCGCCTTTTTTGGACAGTGCTTCGGGCTGTCTCGCCGTTCCCGGTCGCTGCGCTTTTGCCTTAGGAGCCGCCAATAAACCTCTTCTCAATTGGTGGAGGTGCTGGGACTTAAACCCCGTCGCTTGTAACCCTGGAGCTGCGATCAAGAACGCTATCGCCCGCCATGACCGACAGCTCATCCCAAACGGCGCCGACGCCACAGTCCGTCACTTGCACCGGCGTTGCACGACAACGCGACCCCAAGATCTTCAGCGGTGCAGACCACGAAGACGTAGAAGACTGGTTGGCGTCATATGAACGGGTGAGCGCGCACAACAAGTGGGATGATCCAGCGAAGTTAACCCACGTCATCTTTTATCTGGCTGGTGTTGCCCAACTCTGGTTTCACAACCACGAAAGTGACTTACCCACATGGTCAATCTTCAAGGCAACCTTTACAGAAGTGTTCGGCCGACCCGCTGTTCGCAAACTGCGCGCTGAACAACGCTTGCGCGCCCTAGCACAGCAGACGGCAGAAACATTCACGAGCTACATTGAAGACGTCGTGGACCTGTGTAAACGAGTCAACGCGGCAATGCCCGAAGCTGAGCGAATTCACCATATACTGAAGGGCATCGATGACGGCGCTTTCCAGATGCTTCTAGCCAGGAATCCGCGCACTGTGTCCGAAGTCGTCAGCCTATGCCAAAGTTATGATGAGTTATGGAAGCAACGCGCTTCGACTCGGCGTGCTCTGGGCAGCGACGACTTGGTGGCAAGCCTTGACAGCATGTACGACCCATGCTTATTACTTCAACGGGTCAAGGACTTCGTGCGTGAGGAAGTTGCCCGCCAACTTTCTTTAGTCCCCTTCACTCAGGAGCCCACCTCCCGTCTTCCAAACACGCTCCGCACTCTCATCTCCGAAGAGGTTGCTCAAGTTGTCCCTTCCGCACACCATCAGCCGCCTGCAGCCACGAATCTCAACTCTGCTCTGGCAGTGCAGCCTGTCGCGACTCCTCCCACCTATGCGCAGCCAGTCCTGCCTGTGGCTGCGCCTCTTACGTACGCGCAGGCAGTACGCAGGCCTCCGCCTGCGTCTTTCGCGACCCATTCCCAACCGGTGCCACCGGAAGCCCATGCTGCATCTTGGACCGCACCGAGAGCTAATCCTTGGAGGACGCCTGATAATCGTCCCATCTGCTATTCTTGCTGCACTCCTGGACACGTCGCCCGATATTGCCGACGTCGGCCTCAAGCGTTCGGCGACGCTTCTCGGCCCTTCCAGTACGGCAGCCAGCCCTTTCGCCAATACGCCACTCCTTCCCACCAACCGTATGCTCGTGCTGACCTTCCAGAATTTCCTTCGCGTCGCTCGCCATCCCCTCGCCGACGCTCGCTCTCCCCAATGCGTCGGCGACCCGCACCACCTGACCAGGAAAACTGAACGTCGCAGTTCACGAGGCAAGAACTGCGCCCCATTCGAACTGTCTAAGTCCTCGCGCCTGTCCTGCTAACGTGGTCGAAATTAGTGTAGAAGGTGTTCCTGCATTCGCTCTTGTGGATACCGGCGCAGCCGTTTCTGTGATAGCCGCCAAACTGTGCCGTTCGCTGCGCAAGGTGACCACGCCGCTTTCTGGACTGTCGCTTCGTACGGCAAGCGCTCAGCACGTCACTCCGCACGCAGCCTGTACTGTACGTGTGCTTATTCACGGCATTGTTTACATAGTCGAGTGCATTGTTCTTCCCACCTGCTCGCATGACGTCATCCTCGGATGGGACTTCTTATCCCGTCATAAAGCCGTGATCGACTGCGCACGCGCCGAAGTTGAATTTTCCCCTTGTGACGCACCCTTGCACGAAGATTGTGACCGCCCTTCTAAACTTACCGTGCGCGAGGACACAGATATTCCACCTGGCTCCTTCACTCTCGTACCCGTCTCTTGTGATGCCATCACTGATGCAACGGTCCTCTTCACACCTTCCGACGTCTTCATGAGCCGTAAATCTCTCTGACTACCCTTCGCAACACTTGACATGGCTCGCGGCTGTAGCAATATATACTTCTGCAATCCCCTCTGTGCGCCTATTACATTGCTCGTTGGTGAATGCCTTGGCATCGTGGAACTCCTCGACTCTTCGTCTTTGGTTGACGTCCCCGGAGACTCTTTCGATGTCGACTCCGGCCAGTCGTCTTCGATTTCCGCGCTTGAAGAGACGTCCAAGGATGCATTCTCGAGTGCCATCGCCGATACCCTCACACCTGCCGAACGCGCCGACCTTCTTGATCTCCTGCACCACTTTAGAAGTTCATTCGACGTTTCACAACCTCACTTGGGCCGCACGTCGGAAGTGCAGCACTACATTGACACCGGTTCACATCAGCCGTTACGTCAACGACCCTACCGCGTCTCGGCCGAAGAGCGTCGTGTCATTACCACCCAAGTCGAAGATATGCTGCGCCGTGACGTTATTCAACCTTCGCACAGTCCCTGGGCATCGCCTGTCATTCTCGTTCGCAAGAAGGACGGGTCTATTCGCTTTTGCGTCGACTACCGTCGGCTAAATAAGGTAACGCGCAAAGACGTCTATCCTTTGCCGTGCATCGACGACGCCCTCGACAGTCTTCAGGGAGCGGAATTCTTCTCGTCCCTTGACTTGCGTTCGGGGTACTGGCAGGTACCGATGGCTGCAGCCGATCGCCAGAAAACCGCATTCATTACACCTGACGGCTTATATGAATTTAACGTAATGCCGTTCGGGCTTTGTAACGCCCCTGCCACCTTTGAACGACTCATGGACAACACGCTGCGTGGCCTCAAGTGGTCCATATGTCTGTGTTACCTCGACGATGTCGTGGTTTTCTCGCCTGATTTTCCGACTCACCTGCTCCGCCTCAGACTTGTTTTGACCTGTCTAACGAACGCTGGCCTCCAACTCAACCTCAAGAAGTGCCACTTCGCCGCGCGAGAGCTCACCATTTTAGGCCACGTTGTGTCCAAGCACGGCGTTCTACCCGATCCTGCAAAACTTCGAGCGGTCGCTGAGTTTCCGAAGCCTCAGACCATCAAAGAACTTCGGAGCTTTGTGGGCCTATGCTCATATTTCCGGCGCTTTGTTCGGAATTTCGCATCGATCATGGCGCCATTGACTCAGCTTCTGCGCGGTGACACCACCCTCTCCTCCTGGTCCCCTGCATGCGACTCCGCCTTCGCTACGCTGCGTCGTCTTCTCACCTCCCCACCTATTCTTCGCCATTTCGACCCGTCGGCTGCAACTGAGGTACACACAGATGCCAGCGAGGTCGGTCTCGGCGCCGTCCTCGCCCAACGAAAGCCAGGCTACCCCGAATACGTAGTCGCCTATGCGAGTCGCACGCTGACGAAGCCTGAGGCCAATTACAGCGTGACCGAAAAAGAGTGCTTGGCCTTAGTATGGGCACTTGGCAAGTTCCGACCATACCTGTACGGGCGCCCATTCGACTTGGTCACAGATCACCACGCGCTTTGTTGGCTTGCCAACTTGAAAGATCCCACTGGCCGCCTAGCCCGTTGGGCATTACGCATCCAGGAGTACGATATTCGCGTCGTATACCGCAGTGGGCGAACACACTCCGACGCCGACGCCCTGTCTCGTTCACCTTTACCTCCAGACTCGGCCTGCGGAACAACTTCCGCACACTCCATCTCATCTCTCGACATGGACTCCTTTGCCACCGCACAACGTCGTGACCCGTGGATCGCTTCTCTTTTCGACTATCTTTCTGGATCATCGACCATCCCTGTATCCCGAACCCCCCGACGCCAAGCAGTTCATTTTGCCATTCGTGACCAGCTGCTCCACCGACGCAATTACTCTCCTGAAGGCCGTCGGTGGCTTCTGGTGATTCCCCGCAGCTTAAGGTCACAAATATGTGCTGCTTTCCACAACGATCCACAGTGTGGCCACGCCGGAGTCTTCAAGACGTACGAACGAATTCGCCACCGCTACTACTGGCGCGGCATGTACAATTTTGTACAAAAGTTTGTTCGGTGCTGTCTTGACTGTCAACGCCGCAAATCGCCGCCTTTACGCCCGTCTGGTGCCTTGCAGCCGCTCCCGTGCCCTGCCACACCCTTCGATCGCGTCGGCATCGACCTATACGGCCCGCTTCCTATGACGCCAGACGGCAATTGGTGGATCGTAGTTGCTGTTGACCACTTGACACGCTACGCCGAAACTGCTGCTTTACCAAGTGCTACGGCACGGGATGTAGCCTTTTTTGTTCTACATCGCTTCGTGCTTCGACACGGCGCACCTCGAGAACTCCTCAGCGATCGAGGTCGCGCCTTCCTCTCCGAAGTCGTCAAAAGTTTGCTCTCGGAATGCCGTATTATTCATCGGACAAGCACAGCATACCATTCCCAGACTAACGGACTCACAGAGCGATTTAACCGCACACTTGGTGACATGCTGTCGATGTACGTGGCATCTGATCATGGTAACTGGGACGGCATCCTTCCATTCATCACGTTCGCGTACAACACCGCGATCCAGGCCACTACGGGATTTTCACCTTTCTTCCTCCTGTATGGCCGCCAGCCTACGCATACCATCGACACGCTCCTTCCATACCATTCTGACGCCTCCGAGTGTCTACCTGTGTCCGACGTCGCCCGACAGGCCGAAGAATGCCGCCAGCTAGCGCGCTCCTTTACGGCCGAGCAACAGCAGCGCCAGAAAGAAAACCGCACCGACATGCTTCCGAACACCACCTACGCTCCAGGCGTTCTTGTGTGGTTGTCTGTGCCTTTCCAGACTCCGGGGCTTTCCTCGAAACTCGTCCCAAAATTCGAAGGGCCTTACCGAGTCTTGGAGCAAACATCTCTGGTGAATTTTCTAATTGAGCCACTGTCACCACCTGAAGACTTGCGCCGGCGTGGACGTGACATTGGCCACGTCTCGCGTCTCAAGCCCTACCACGACCCTCTGCCTCCTGATTCTTAAGGCGCCAGGATGGCTCTTTTTGTCCGGGGGGAGATTGTGAAGAAGAAGACGCGCCTCGCGGCACAGACACATCGCCAACGCGCGGCTCGGCTCCGCTCGCGCTGTTGATTACTGTCGCCTTTTTTGGACAGTGCTTCGGGCTGTCTCGCCGTTCCCGGTTGCTGCGCTTTTGCCTTAGGAGCCGCCAATAAACCTCTTCTCATATGAAAGGTGCAATAAATGCCCTTGTGATTGTTTGCACTACTGTGTTGTCGTTCCTTTGTCCCAAGAGTACGGAGGAGAACCCCATATCTCCCACAACCAATACAAAGAAATCACGATAATTCGAAATCTTCTCATTCGAATTGACGAGTAATTCCATTTACTCTGTTAGTCCCAGCAAAGTCCTATGTTTATCTGAATCCAGAATAACTCCCGCAAATTCAAACTTCAAAAACACCACCACAGTTATATCGAACAAACCCAAGCCAAAGACGCATGCCCAACATGGTGCTTCACATGCTCAGGAGTCTCCTAGAATTCAATAACCAGAACGCAGCAAGTTATTAGTAACCTAGGTACATAGAAAGCAAAAAATACATACGCTACACGAATAGCATTTTACCATCACTGAAGGACTGCTCTGTCGCAGCTTCCAACAAGCTAAGGATAAGGAATACAAACACACAGAGTAAGAACTCAAAAAAATCTTTGGAGCAAGAGCCATGAGAAAAACATTACGCCATAAACCATCCATGATGATTATCTGAGTCAATGCAAAGCATTTCTCACCTGAAAGTGGTGCAAAGCCCAAACAAACTCGCATCCTCGCGGGCAAACACTCGCTCGAGGACCGCAACATGCACAGACCACGATGCCCCAATGACTACTGCTTCTGGATCAGAACCAGAGGCAGTAGCAAACGCTGCACGCCATACCAAACTGTCTTCAACAAAGTGCTTTTCAAAGTATGCATCTGAGTCCTGCAAGTGCCGGTCCTCCAATCGGCAAAGCATGGTCTCAGCAGCCTGTTCAGTGGCCATTTGCTTGGTGTGCTGGCGTTCCTTAGCCTCATATCGCTTCTCTCCTTGTTCGCGTTCCACAACCGCGCATATCCCGTCAGCCCGTCACTTCACCTCCTGCCTCGCCACATCGCTATGCATCGCATAACTCTGCCGTCTTTGCAGTGGCTTCGTACCGTTAGACTTTTCTTCTGCTTAATATTTTTGAGGGCTCATTGTTGTATCTGTAAGTAGACGCCTATGTGCAACATACTCCAGCTAATGCAGCTGGGCCACATCTATTTGTGGGGCACACCCATACAAGCGAGTGTAGCAAGAGAGGAGTTGCAAAGCCAGTAGCAGTGTGCAAGCAGGCGTGTGGAGGTAGCAGGGGCCGAGCCAATAGCAGCCTCGAGCAATCGGGCGCATGGAGGTGCGCACGCGCATGTATTGGTGACAAACTCTGACGTTGAACAGCCTCACGTTTGACCTTGGCTCTGACAAGGCAAAGAAATGTTTTGCAATTTAAAAAAACATGTGCAGTAAAAGACCAATTCACATTATCTAAATGAAATACCGTACATATATGTGTAAAGGCCACATCCCTAAATTTGGGTCTAAATATACCGCTTCAGCTTCTTTTCAGCTTTGGGACGTCAGCACGCGCAGGCTGACTGAACGTTTGCCAGTGCTCTCCGCCGGACTGTCCCGTGGGAGGCTTTGGAGCAGCCCACCGCACTGACTGAAGACGCAAAAAAGAAAACACAAGGCAGGCACTTGTCTCGTGCCTTCCTTTCACTTCCATTCAGAGGGTGTCCCTATTGAAGTCTGCAGACATGAACCAACTAACCCAGCAACAAGTCCCTTTAAACAGGTCAGCATTTTGTTGTACGTCTTTCTTCACATCTGTCTCTTCGAACTGTTTACATTTGCAAGCACAGAGACAGTACTCACTTGGACAAGATGTCAGCATGGTAGTAGTAGTCAGCGAGCTTGTCGAGGAAAGACCGCGGCTCAAGGATGAAGGTGGGCAGCACCACTTTGGACAGGTCCATGCCTGGCCGAACCTGCTTCACCAGGGCCCAGATGAGGCTGCGATTTTCCTCCGCAACCTCCTCTGTCTGGCCTGCATCACCCGCCTGCACGTTGGCCAAAGGAAGCGAATTTGCAGTCTTTCTGCAAGCACTCAACAAGTCAATCAATCAAAATTATAGTTATTTATCACATGTTTACACATATTAGTAGAGAAGAGGAAGACAACAAGGCGATCAAGTCACAGGATACACAACTCTTGCATGAAAATAAAAACACAAAATCTAGAGCAAGAAACATCATTAGCATAATATTTTTCATGTGTAAGCTAGAATCCATTTTTAGATGAAATATTCCTTCTGTTACCCTTCAAGAACATTAAAAAAAAGGAATTGCAGAAAAGACAGATCTTTTGCTTCGTAAAAAAATTCTGTTGATAATATAAAGCAAGACCAAGCAAAAAGATTGTGCCAGAAAGAAAAAATACACCAAAAACAAAAAAAATTAACTGTATCAGAGGTGGCCTTCACTACACACAGGTGGGTTTTATTGCACGTTTTGGCTTTTCTTATTTACACGTTTCAGCACAATGCACCGTATTGCAAAATCATTCTCACTCGAAAAGTCTCGGCTCTCCATATCACCTCGCTTTCTTTTTTTTTTTTCTGTTCAACACAACTGGAAGTGTTCAATCATCCCACGGAACGTGCCCTTTTGAAATAGAAGGCTGGTGGCATAATACCAAAAATAAAGAAGTATGTTCACAACTTTACTCTCCAGCAGGCACCTTACACCATCTGGCATTGTTTACAACCACAGAGCAACAGCCAAGCTCAAATCGTCTTGAGGGCTGCTCGAGATATAAAACTGCACTGAAGGAGTTCGGCTCATTGTTTCTTTTGGAAAAGGTGAAACAGCTAACCCTGTCCTATGACCTACTTGCCACCACGAAGTGTTGTTTACATAACATATCCTAAACATACAAGAAATATACTAAATGTGAGAAGAAAGAAAGGGTGGTCATACAAGAACAAACAATGGAAATGCAAAGGAACACAGAACAGAATAATGTGTACCTGTTTCAACCAATGTGACAAGACTGGATTAGAAAAAAAAATTAAAAGAGCATTTTAAGGCCAGTTTAATAAATATCTTGAGCACATGTGTAAATGTGTGCACACAGATACCATATTATTCTGGCATAATCACATTGGTTATTCTGGCAACACCACCTCTTGTTCTTCTGAAGCTATGACTTCTGAAACTACGACTATGCATCGCCAGTCTCAAATCTACTATTCAACCAGGGCTATGATGGGGGCCTGTTGGTTCATTGTGTAAAGGCAAGTAACGGCACAGAACCACCAGGACACAAAAAGATGCACTACCATGTGCGAGCTGTGTGTCTTCTTGGGTCATTATGGTTTTTTGCGTTCAAACACACCATGGCTTTTATTCAAGCACCACAGAACTCAACCCGACAGGTGGTGACCTGAATGCCAAAGTAAGGCAAACCAGTTCTGCGAAAATTTGCCGGATGGAGTCATTTTCATAAAAGCTAATCCTAATAGTAATTGTTATCCATCTGAGAGTGCCACAATGCCACAAAGGAAACACGTACAGGTTTCTGGGAAACAAATCTTTTCGTTAAGGAAAAATTCATCCTGGTTTCGGGACAAATTGGTACGGGAATTTATTCCGCCTTGTGAATTTCCTCAAACCTGATATGCCATATTCATTGCCTCTGTGCATCAACTTGTCAAACAATTCAGCAATCTGCATCCTTTATAGTATCCCACTACTCTTGGACGGGTAACACTTTTTCCCTTTTGCCAAAGTTCGGCCTGGGTTATCAGAAAAGAAGAGCTTCCAGTTGTGCTGGTTAACGTCAATGCTCCACCGTGCATCAAATGCCGTATAATCAACACAGCAGAGGTGTACCATAACCGTTCCCAAGCTTCCTCACCTCTCCAAGTTCCTCATTGCTCTCTTCCTGATACGGTGTCTCTGGTTCCTCCTCAACTTCCTCTGCCTCTCCACTGTCCTCTGTCAGCCGTTGGTGCTCTTCCTCCTCGGAGTCAGTGTCGCTCGAACGCAAGCTCTGGGTGCCGTCGCGCTGGTCGTCCGTGGGGGCATCGTCTCCCAGGTCTGTGTACCATATGCCGATTTATGCTTGCCGAGAAATTGTTACGTTGCAGATGCACTCAAACGAAGGGTGGAGTTCCCACCCAACGACCATAACATTGAACCATTATGGATAGTTTAAGCGGGGAAGTGCAAGTAATTTTCAACTACAGAAACAACACTTGGGGACAAAAGGAGAATTTCGACTGTCACCAAGGTAACGTGCTAACAGTGTAATACCACGTGAAGAAAAACAAGGCAAAGCAGCATGGAGCTGGTGCCATCACTGGAAGTGAAACAGGGACTATGCACTATATGGGGGCACAAAACACAAACCTACAGCAACGTGTACAGCTGCCGTGGAGATTGTTACAATAGAGCTGTGGTGTTTTTTTTTTGTTTTTTTTCCACACGATAGGCTCCAACCACAGAGTATTTGTGAAATTATCTGGCAAATCAGAGAGACCATGAATTTTCTTCCTCTACATCAGTACTGCTTCATGCATTCAGCAGGCCATAGAATTTGTCGATAAGTGGCACAAAGCCTTATGCAAGCATGTGCACTGGTTGCATGGTTGAAGTGCTAAACAACACACTGTTAATGGAATATCCCAGAAATCAATGTACTGCAAAAGTGTGCCACACACATGCAAATGGTTGCTGACAGACTTGCATGAAGAAGCAATTTGCTTTGGGTGCGACAAACGATACATACGCACTTGGGCATTGATATAACGAACCCGGATACATGAATTGTTCAATAAACAAAGTAAATCTAAAACGTTTTCACCAATCTCAGCATGTAATGAATATACTATATGCTTAAATGTAATAATATATAATGAAGGTATTTTCATGATGGATGCACCTTCATTATAATCAGGTTAAACTGTATTGAATTCCGGAAAGGAGCTCACCAACAACCTAATTTATGATGCACAGATCACACCTAGGTCGTAACTCTATTTATGTCTTAACTCAATTACACCAACTGCTTGTCACCAGCGACCATGCATACATTAATATTTCAAGCAAATGCCCCCAAAACTGACCCCTTTTCAATAATGAAGACCTTTATATTGTTTCCTAGTGAGAAATGAATGTCCTTGGCACTATGGTGATCTCAGAACGACAGAATGTTGAGCTAGTTCGTAAGAATTCATAATGCAAAGAAGGAGTAAGGCACACAGACACAGACACAAAAGAAGAGAAGTGGACAACATGAATGCCGGTGAACCTATGGTGATCTCTGACAGACCTTGGTCCTTGAAGTGGTTCTCGAGGTCACTCTCGTTCCAGTGCCGCTGCTGTGAGGTGGCAGTGGTGGGAGTGCTCACTATGTGCGAGAGCTCGGCTTCCACCCCACCGATGCCTCCCGCCGATGATGTGGAGTCACGGGTGTTGCCTAGCCCGGTTCCACCACCGCTGTTGCTACGCAAATGCCCAGAGGTCATGGAACGCAGCAGCAGTGAGGAGCAGCGAAGTGAAAGCTCCAGAGCGTCCATCCAGCATTTGCCCGCCGCCTCGGAGGGTGCCCGGAAGATTAGGTGGCTCACTGGCAAAGGCTGTACCAGGGCACCTATTGCCTCATTCCGGGGACCCTGCAGTATTACGGCAAACAGTGTCATCCATCGTACTTAGCAATGGTCTTGTCCACTTTACGAACAGGCCTCGAAGCCCTTGGTCCCCCTTCCATTGTGCCCAGTCACATGAACTGTGAGGGGGCCCTCACTTACTGAACTGAATGTGCCACATCTGCTGCCACAACCGTGAGTGGCACTGGCTAACGCTCCTATCTAGGGAATATACAGCAAGACCAGAGAAAGTCAATGGAAGGACTACCGCCATGGTAGCTCAATCTGCAGAAGCTCTACATGTGCAGAAGATGAAATGCCTGGGTCTGGCTCCCACGTGGGGCAGGCAGTCTTTTCAACCACTGTCATTTCCCTTATCCTTATTATTTCAATATTTAAATTAAAAACAACAATTAACTTCAGTTATACTTTCCCTAGCTCATTGTCATTTGGCATCATGTGGCTGCGACTAATAAAAACGTAGCGCAGTACTGACCTCACCCTCCCAGTTGCACAGCTGCACATGAGAACGTAACCATGTCGAAGAAGTAAAGCATCTTAATTTATTTATAGCATCACTGACAGCTGTTTACAGTGTATGAAGTGCAGCTGCTAAATGTTGCACAGATTTCCCCTAATTTTCGTTGGTAGCAGACATCTTGATAGGAGGCCATTTCTCAGATACTATTCAATGAGCCCCTATATTGACTATTCTTTAAAATTAGCACCTACAAATTACTCACATAAAATGTAGCAAAAAAATATGTGTATACAGTCGAACCCACTTATAACATTCAAGTGCCACAAAAATTCCATTGTTATAACCTATAATTGTTATAATCGGACTGCATGAAAAAAAATCAAAATGGGGGATAGCGTAGCTGTTCCAAGAAAACTATAATGGCGCGGAGGCCATTGCCCCTCCTGACCACCGTCCTCCATCCGGCTGCCGACTGTGTTGACTTGTTTAACTGTTTAACTCTGCTTCCTGTGCGCTCCAATTCCGTGTTGTTAACGAGCCGCAGCTGTCAGCGTGCAAGAATGGCACTGCCATAACAACTGCAAGGTAACGTCACAGGTGGCAAGTGACGTGCGAGCTCCGCCAAGGCATCACTTTGGTGGCCCCAAAAGGCGCCTTTTAGAAAATGCAGGAAGGTTGCCGCGGAAGCATCTCAGCTTGAGAAATACAGAAGAAACACTGGAGCGAGATCGTCACAAGATCTCGTCACGTACTTCCCACTGGCTTGCACGAGAAAACCACATGTCCGCCAGCCTTGCCTGCTTTATGTGAAGCTTGCCGACATCCTTCTCCAAGGCATCCAGGTGCTCCACGTAGCGAAGCGGAAGGTGACTTGTGAAAACAAGCCCATGAGGGACAGAATCATCTACAGGACCTCCAGAAAGGACAATGCTGAGACAGCCTGCCCTACCACATCAGCGCTGCCATCGTGGCCATCGCTGCTACTATCAGATGCAAGCACGTTTGCGACAATCGCCTCATCGGTTAGAAGCACTTCATTTCCAAATCTACAGCAGTGCGCTTTCTTTTCACCGGCAACGTCGTGCATTGCCGATGATCAGCGGGTGGATCAGACATCTTCCGTTTCCCCGGTAAGCCAAACGAGGCTGAGCAACTACATGGCCAGGAACGACTTCAACGCAACGAACAAAGCCAAGCACGAGCAACCTAATCCGTTAGCATAATTGCACAGAATGAGGGCACAGCGAGCAATCTGGAAGCAGCACTGGCAGTGTTGTCAGCGCAGTTGGCATGGTCCATTCGTGTTTGAGAAGGTGGTGCAACGCAGAGATATGGACGCAGCCAATTCGTGTTTGGAGGGGTGAAGGGCGACGGGAAAGATGCGCACAAGGCTGGCGTGCATCGCTCATGGAGAGAAGCGCACGGCGGCAGTTGGGGTGGCAGGCAATAGTGCAGTGGCTCGCATTTCACTTTTTTCTTTTCAAGGATTTTACATTCCATTACCTTTTGACATGGACACCCAGCAGTGAGACTTCATCGTTATAACCGATAATGCAGCATAGGAACATGGTAGTAAGCGTGTTATTTCCCCATAGACCGATATAACCGATATAGTATTAAAACCAATATCATTATAAGTGGGTTCAACTGTATATAGTAAGCTCAAAAATACACTCTTTACAGTATAAAGAGGAGAAGGGGACTATTATAATAAAAATAAGCACAAAGTCATTTGACAAATGCAATTAGAAAGTTTCGCATACAAATCAAGCATCATACCCGTGATGCCCAGATGGATTGCTCAAGTGGATGAAAGATCTTGAAGCAGAATCCGTCCTTCTTGGAAGGTCGCTCTATCAGCTCGCATGCATTCAACAGGACGGTCCCGACCCATTGGCTACTCTGCAGGCCAAAATAACAAGAAAAATTGTTGAGCAACACATATCGGCCAACTGAAAGTCACACCTATGACGCTCAAAACAAACCCCACTTTAACAATGACACTAAGTATAGTGCATAGTACTTGTGCCGTATGTACATTCCCGACGGTCACCTAGGATTTATATTGCTGACCTTTCCGAGGCCTACTGCTGGGAACGCTAGTCGCAGGGCACGTAGGCCTAAAACATCTGCCACCAATCATTTGAACAGTAGAGACATGCATGAGAAAAAAATTTTCAACGCATGAGCGAAACAAAAATCCCCAAGAGTGAGCACGTGACACCGGTACGATGTAAATGGCCTTTATGCTAATAATGCAACCACAGTTAGGCTGTACATTCATTACATTCTACTGTGGTTGTGCTGAGTTCCACAAAAAAAATTAGCTCCTTTTATACTGCCATTTTATTGCCCTTATGAAGCAGAGGAAGCATATATTAGTTTCCTTAAAATATCTACCAAAATTCCATCGCTACCATAATTATTCGCAAGAGATTTGGAAAATAATAGGCTTAGCATTAAGGAACCGGAAGACTGCAGATAGCAACTAGTAGTCAGTTAGCATAAAAGAATAGTTGCCAAGGCAAGGCAAAAACAATCGAGGAATTCATGGCATAAGATAAAGTCAGCTGCTGCAAGAAATGTGAAAGAGATCTTTGACAGAGGCCTTCTGCCTGCTGTGAACATAAAAACAGGATGAATATACTGTTAACCACGGTAACTACAAGTGAAAAAGTGGTTGTTTTTATCACTACAGGAGTGGGCGACTTTACATTCAGAACAACCATGGTTAGCAAGCTTGCATGACTAAGGTACGAGATGTTTCAATAACGTCATGGGAGTAACAGGAAAAAAATTCCTACAGAACCCACCTCACAAGGAATCTTGACAGTAAAGCGATAAGCAATCAAGCAACGTAGCAACACACTACACTGCCAATGCCGAAATGCGTGATGTATGAGGTGTGTACTGCAACAGAGCTGTCTTGCTCTTCCCTTTGTGCACGCTGCACCATCTAGCGGTGGTGCCGCAAAGCCCATGCAAAGCCCTTTGCGTGGTCACAGATTGTACAACCATGCATAACAGCCGTTTACTTCAGCCAGACTCTTCTCTCGTGCTTCCCTCTTTACACGCTGTGCCATGTAGCAGTGCATGTGTAAAGTCCACATGTGGCCTCTGTGATGCGTAGAGCACCGGTGCGTGCAACTGCTAAAAATTATTTCCTCTCTGGCTCTGTGCATTCATGGGACAGTGCACTGAAAAGTTGGGCTGCTGTGCTTGAGGACTGAGTGTGATGTAGGTTCGATTACACCCAGCACCGGATAAGTTTTAAAGCATTTTTATTTTTCATTGTAGAGTAGTGTGAAAGAGGTTAAATACATACGAACATACTGCAAAGTGGGTAAAGTTCCCAAAGAATGCTTACTGCATTAAAAGAACACCCAGCTTACATGACCTAAAGTCACATTCAATTTAGATTGTTTAAGCTGGGTGTTCAATCCAAATCCAATTAGAAAAGTCTGCTATTCAATCACTCCTATTTAGAACTTGTTCGGATGCGCAACTCTAGCACATCCCCTTATCTGTTGTTTTTCCCGCATGTCTCGCGTCTCCTGTAATCTGGCTTCCCCGCATAGCTTAGTGCCGGCGGTGGTCGGTCTGGTTGCAGCGCATTACGAGAGATGACGCGAGTGTGGCGCTGCTAGCATCATCTAACGGCGGGGTTGGTCGGGCGCGACAGGGAGTAGGCTCGTCCTCTTTAGGTCGGGGTCGGCAAGCGGCGTGGACGTTCTGCGCGTACACCGATCCAGGCTTCTGCGAGATCCTCTCGCGAGGCCTGCATTGGAATGGACGAACACGATCATTCCAACGCGCCACCGTTCGCGGGACCGTACGCGCGAACGACCAAGCGTTAGTGTCCAGTATGGGGCGAACATATTCGCTCGTTATCCGGTCGTGGTGAGTCGGGCTTCCTAGATTTGTTGCGTGCCCATCGGCATGTTCTATCAATAATTCGGCTGGCTGTCGATTGGTGCATACAAGGTGCAATAAATGCCCTTGTGATTGTTTGCACTACTGTGTTGTCATTCCTTTGTCCCAAGAGCACGGGTGAGACAGCCACAAACTCGTGCATGCAGCTCCCACCTTGGCGATCTTCGGGCTCTTGTAGAGGAGCAGCAACCCTGGCTTGAGCACGCACCACAGCTTGGTCCAGCCCTTGAGGCTGCCCCGCACCTTGAGCCAGTCAGCCAGCACAATGATCGACGGGTCCGTAAGTGTGCTGGACAGCTCCATGGCGACCCGCTTCTTCTCACACCGGTAGTGCTTGCGCTGTGCCTGCACGACAGTTACCATAGATTGACAGGCCATTCTCTCAGTCGTTCTGGGAAACATATTTAGTGCAGAATACAGCTGAACCTTAATATACAAGAGAACGAACCCAAATAGAACAAGTTATCAGATATAATAAGCAAATCTAAAATTTTTCTAGCCGATATCGCCACGTAATCAATATATTTTTATAACGAATATTGGATATAACAAAATCCAAAATTGAGAAGGGGGCCAACAGATGGAGTAACATACTGTGGCATATTAGTTACCTAAACAGGGATAAAGTGACTCAGAAAGGCTGGGCAATGTTTCGATAGGTGGACTTCTATGGTGGACACATGGCCTTTGACAAAGACCACCAAACGAAACATTGGCCAGCCTTTCCAATGCACTTTATCTCTGTTTATATAACTTCTATACCAGAGGATATAACGAAGGCATTTTTGTGTTTGATGCAGCTGTGTTATGGTGATGTTTCACTGTAATCACAAAGTCAATTTTTTTTTTATTTCACACAGTGAATGGATGAAAGAAAACCAACTTGATTGTTCAAGAGAACTTCAGCCTCCTTTGAAGCATTAACGTACCAAATAATTTTGTCCACTGAAAATCTAATCTGACCACGTTTCTCATATTTTCAGAATCATTGAAAGCATACTACAGCAGAACAGATAAAAAATTTTCAGTTCTTCAGAGAGTTTTGTCATGTTTACAGCATGTGACCTCCCCAAATGAACACTACATGAATTTTTGGAGGACTAGAAACAGCACACAAAGGACGAAGGACGGTGAAAGACAAAACACAACACGGGTGCTCTACACTGTGTCTTTCACCATCCTTCATCCTCCAAAAATTTGCCAACTCGTCCAGCTCTCGATTCTTCTGCAGTTCATCTTTATGTGAAGGTTGGCTATGAGAACATAAACTATTAATTGTCTCACATACTTTGAAAGCCGCTATCCAGCAACCTAAAACATGTGCCTGATGTAAAAAAAAAATTGAACAATTAAAAGTCTGTGTGTGTCTGTGTGCTCGCACTTAATATGTCAAAAAGATAATAAAAACAAACAATACCATGAAATGGCGCTTAGTCATGCATATGAGGGCTTAAATATGTTTAAAAGAGTGCAATAAATGTAAAGTTATTACTACAATATGGTATATCTACAGGTTCGCATTACTATTGCACAATATATTTTCTCTGTCCAACTCATAACATGCCATTTGACATCTTGATTTGTCAGTGTTAACTGAACTATAATCAGTGGCACGTCAAAAATGCAGTGGTAAGCTCTTCTTGCATAAAAACAGTACAGATAGGTCAGGAAATAACCTCACCCAGATTCCTCCCTTCTCTTTCCTACGCACCACAGTCCTACTTTTGCACTGCTTAGGTGCCATTACATTGTGAACCTCCTCATTCTCATCGCAGGTAGAAAGGGTGCTGCTTGGTGATGAAGTGCTAGTCGCACTCGTATCTGTAGAGTGCTTAGAGGGTTTTACAACTGTCCGTTAATATACTGCTGGTTTCTGGAACGCTGGGTTATCGCAGACTATTTGCATGGCCGCATTGGTGACACTATCTTGCAGCACATGGTGGTGCAGAAGCAAAGTGTTAATTATTTAGTGAACTTCAAAGGTGAGTAATAACAACCTTTCCTGTGGCATATTGAAGGGCATGTCCTACTTCAAAAGAGACAAGGGGCATTACTTTACTGTAGTGCATAAACATAAGAAGTGCACAATATTTAAGTAGTGACCTATGTCATAGATCAACAAACATTGCATGATGTTCACTGCACAGGATGGAAGTAAACAGAGTTGTATGCATTCCTATACGTCGTATAGTATTTAACACACACCACTTGACTAAAGCTTTGCTTAGCATAACTTCCAACATTTCCTTTACACCTGTAAACAAATTTTTTTTTGCCTTGTTTCGCCAAGAACATGCACATAGCAAAGCAGTTTTTCTAACACAGCTAAGACAGTGCCACAAGATGTTGCTACCAGTGTTGCTGCTGCCATCCACAGCTCTGGTACCACAGTATTCTGTGAGTTCTATTATGTTTGCAGACAACCTAAAATTCTCCACTGACTCAGCCACTCTACCTTTCATAGTGCACTTCTGCTATTCCAGCATGCATCTGTACACATTCTCCGAGTTTTAAGTTAGGGATCTCTCTTGGCAGGCCACAATAATCTCTTTCCCAGTTACACTGCGAAGCTTCCTATGCTGCCGAGCCTTTGCTTTTCGTGGTGAGTGCACTTTGTCCCCCACCAACCTCGTATGTTAGCGTGTCCACTACATGATCGCAGTATGTTCCTTCTCAAACTTGCTGCATCATCGGGGCGCCTCCTCTTTACACCTATTATTTAAGAGAATTATATCCTGGGCAAGTAGAGGGAGAAACAGCATCCGCGGCCCGCACACTTGTACATTCGACATTCCTGACGTTTCACAGACTGTAGAGCAGCAAGGAGCAGTACAAGAAAGCAATGCTGTCAGAATGCTGCATGGGTTTAAAGAAAAAATACAGTATTTAGATTCTTCCTGAGGCCAATATACAAGCTGTGCACAAATAACTCACCTTGTAGGATTCCCTCTTGGCAAGTTTCGCAGACATCTGCGTCGAGTCGCCAGCCATGACATCCCCCTTAGAGAAGTCACAATTAGACTGCTGTAAGTGGAAATTGCCAACACAAGAACAAATGCTGTTATGAAGACAAATCCTTAAGGTGCTACAGCTGGGAGTAGTTGTTACGCGACACTGACACAGTAAGCTGGCAAGGCTGAATACTACGTTTCCGTTAACGTGATCCAGAGCTGGTTTAACACACCCCATAAATGCATAGTTCTTTTTATAGGTATAGTTCATATTACACTTTCTCTTCAATAGCTTCCTCCAGTACTCTTAACAAATGGGGCACTTCATTGAAAGGAGAGGATAATAAACGTACGAAATGGGTCTATAATACACCAGGGTAGTAAAACTCATGGTAGTAAAACAGGTCAAGAAGTGATAAGCAAGCATTATAATTTTCATCAAGCTCTATCCAACTACATAGCACTGCGACTAGGATCTGCATGTACAGTCAGCCTCACCCTCAGGAGCCTGCCAGCAACATCTAAGTGGTAGTTGCTGGGTCCAAACATGCCCAGCAGCCACCGTTAGACATTGAGTCAGCAGCTAGTGTTAGATGTTGCTGGCTGCCTAAGGAGCACCCTGGAGGCAGCAGTTTCCACACTCTACACAAGGGTGACGCCAACTGTACATCACCTTTTGCATGGCCTCTAAGATTGCTGTATTCTGCTATTGTAATAGAATGGCTATTAAGCCACAATCTCAGAGCATATACTTTTGACATGCTACATCTCATTGCATGTCCTTGGGTAGAATGCACTGCACATGAGCTAAAATGCACGTAGAAAGCAGAGTTAATATTAATCCTGAATTTTAAGCCAAATCAAGAGCAAAGTCAAAAACACCAGTTGGGATCAGGCTACCAGTGTATACTATACTCCTTTATATAGATAGCAGGTCATGCTGCGAGGGCTAGAGAGATTGCTCCCACTGCTCGCATTTGCAACCAAAATATAGTGTAGTATCACTTATGAAAAAAATATAAGTATAGTGTGCTGGAATAGGTGATGTCCAAACCTACGCCCCAGTGGTGGCCTCCCTCTGGATAATAAATGCAGATATCAAAGGCTATGCTTTCATTGACTGCATGCAGCGGAAGTGATGTGGAAGCCGGAAACAATAGACGTCGGATTTCAGACATCAACAGGGCAGCATGTTGCCCAACAGCAAAAACAGGATTCGTTTAGCGATGATGGCCTGGTGTGCTAGAGAACACTGGTGTGCTGCAATGTCAATTGTAGCTGCAGCCTGGAGTCATGGTTGGCATGCGAAGCCATATATGTGCAACACAGGACCTTCAGGATCAATTGTTTCAGTTGTGGTAGTCCTGCATATCCGTGCGGAGCTTAGATTGCTTGATGTTGTTTTTCCGACCACATTCACACCCATTTTGATGTACATGGCAGACTGTGTTGGCAAAAATTACTTTTGTGTGTGTGTGCGTGTGTGCGCGCGCGCACATGCGCATTGTGGTTCCTAAAGAATCATTAGTGCAACTCCCAGCTGGTTCAGACCAGGCACAACAGGCATTTTGACTGTATTCTTCCTTCAAAATATTTTGATTACAAAAGCATGCATGCATATGAACGAAATGAGCAGATGGGCATTTACTTGGCTTCTGCAATAAAAACAATCACAGACAATTGGGGACACTAATATTTAATTGGAAACATGCAAGCTTAGACGACATATGAGCAGCTTTGTTAACAATACGTATCCTAAGAGTCATTTTTTTTTGCAA
Source organism: Dermacentor andersoni (assembly GCF_023375885.2). Taxonomy (NCBI): domain Eukaryota; kingdom Metazoa; phylum Arthropoda; class Arachnida; order Ixodida; family Ixodidae; genus Dermacentor; species Dermacentor andersoni. Next base: position 125,589,077 of record NC_092817.1, on the reverse strand, counting down.
ATTATATTAATTTCAGCATTTAGAGCGCTTTTGTTTATAAGCGCAGCAGGTTTCCCAAAACAGTTTGCATGCTAAGCACACAGGTAGCTCTCAGCGCCATTGTGATGGCGGTGTCGCAAAAGCGACTACGGTTCTCCCATAATTTTGCCGTGCGGACGACACAGCGCCCCATTTCAGTACACCATAATTAAGGTGTGCGTCATGTCTCATACTTTTATGTCGCAAAATACGACATGCGTACATGGAAAGCATCACAAGCGTAACTTATTTACAGCTGGTCGAGTGGAGCAACACCTTTTTATGACAGACCACCACAGCATGTTGCTTGCGCTCGTGATCAAAACATGGTAGGTCACATATGGGGAGCACTAAGGTGCACAAATAATGTGAGCTTAAGATCATGTGAATTCACACAAGTTCCAGGTGCAGTATAAGAAGTGGTTATTCAGTAGAAAGCATTACAGATAAAGAATGACGGCACTGCAGAACATGCAGAGTTCTGTGATTGCACTACTTACGTAGCCTACACCGTGTTGCCTCCTAAGTATGAAACTTAGCATAGAAACAATGGGCACCCAAAATGCCCAGCGAGTTTTGGGCTCCACCTATTTGCTGCAAAACTGATGTTATGGACATGTCAGTGGTAGGTCTCCTGGTCAATGGCACCGTGCACATGTACCCACATGAAATAATACGTCCCTTAGGATGTGCAGGATGCACCAGAATGCCCACTAACAATGAATGGGATAACAGAAATGTGTCTCTTTCAGACAGGCCAGAAATTTCTGAATTGCTACTCCAACAGCTCACCTTAGGTGACAAGGAAGTGGTGCTCTGTGTGTCTGAAAGACGAGGCTCCTCGCCACTGGCCTCAGGGCCTATGCAAGCAGAAAAGAAAAAAAGATTGTATGCACAAACACGCTTCATTGAAAACACCCACTGCAACATAAAGAAAGAAAATAATTTTCTTAAGGGAGCAGCCTGGTTCTGAAAGTGAATTTTTTTTTCAGCCAATCTTGACAAAATTATACGTGTTTAGTTATCATTCAAATTTTTTCTTTTGTGTAGGTCAAGCATTTCAGAATTTAATTAAAATTGATTAAAAGTAACATACTATTGTTTCACGTGTCTATTGCAAGATAATTGGAGAATAAAACTTTAATGCATGGGTCAATAGATCAAAAACGTAAAACTGCAATCCCGCAAGCGTCTTTTAAAAAGTCATGCATATAAGTGCAATTATGATACATTGAAGTTTTCTTTTTGCAATGTGGAAACAATGCAGCAATAAATGGAGCAATATAAATAAATTTAAAAGCCAGAACTTTAAAATCTGCCTGCATTACACCACTTATCCCATATGCAGCTTCCTATTCAAAAAACAAAATTTGATTCTATCTGCTGTAGGTGCTGAGGTGTCGACGCTGGCAAACTGCAGGAGTCAAAAACATTTATTGAGAGAAAAATAACAAATATAACTTGGGATAGGTGGGGCATGGGTCTATGGAGTTAATTTTGTTACTACTTTGATTCGTGAAGCAAGGTACTTAAGAGGAAGCAGCTTTAGCTCGGGTGCTCCTATCTAAATACATTCAAAAGGAGAATTCGTTTTTCTCGGCAACCACTGCACCAAATTTGACGAGGTTTGTTGACTTTAAAAGAAAACTTAAAATTTAGAGACTGTTAGTTTCGGATTTCTTATTTATGCCATCAGTTTTTTTATTAAAAATTGCAAAAATCAAAAATTTTCTGAACACAAAACTATAAAGTTTACAACTCTGTAACTCAGAAACGAAATACAATACATGATAAATGATACAATAAATGATAATACAATTCTGGGAATTGCATTTGATAGTATATCTAAAGCAGACAAAATTGATACATTACACATGAATCTCAAAAAATTTAGAATATGGAAATGCAGCTTTTGCAGAACCCTTCTAAACAATGAAACAAATTCACGTAAGATATAAAATGACATATTGAATTTGTCCGCTTTTATTGATCTAATGGATGCCGTTTACAGTACCGCAACATCTGTTCTTGATGCAGAGCTATGAATGTATAAACTTCGTGCTTCTATTGTTTTCTAGCTTTTGAATTTTTGAAAATCTTTTTAACCAAGTTCGGAACCTAAATCGAAATTCCGCTTCCAACAGTCACTAGAATTTAACTTTCTCGGTCAAATGCAATGAATTTCATTAAAATCGGCCCAGGGATTATCTCAGAAAAGCATTTTTGCATTTTAAATGTATTTGAATAGGCCGCGTCCGAGTTTGGCCCAAGCTAAAGCTGCCTCTTAACAGATGAGTGCAAAAAAAGTTATATATTTTGAAAATGTCAGTTTTAAAAATGCAATTATTTCGAGATTAGTTGCCTTCTAGGACCAGGCTTTCCCCTTAAAAAGACAGTGCCATAAGTAGCATTCTAATGTGCTTTCACTGAGACCACTTTCGCATCCAAGTGAAAAGGCACAGAAATTTAATTTATTCTATTCTTCAATCACTCTGTTGCCATTGCATGCAGCATCTGCAACTAAGAATGGGTGATACATGTTCAATAGTTTACACAAAATTTAGTAAAGGAATGGTATTCAAATATGTTAAGATATTTATTCAAATCAGGCACAACTCTGAAATTCAGTATGTCCGCAAATAAAGAGTAAAGAAAATTTTCCTTAGATGTAAGTTGACATTTGACTGTGAAAAGAACATGCATTTTATCCAGTTCACTACCTGACTAAGCAAAGTAGACTTGAAGTAGACAGGAGTCTGAAGTTGTTCTGAGCAACAACACGAATATTTGCAACTTCCCTTGCTTTCGCATGTATGGGTTCCATCGTTACAGACATTCCTGTTTCTCTCCGAGTCTTGATAAGATCAACATCATTTCTACTTCGTGGCATCAACCTTTATGTAGTCGACAGTGTTTGGCAATTGCAAACAAACCACATCCTCTAATCTAAACACACTCCCAAAAGTACTGGTCTACATTTGAGTAAGTACAGTCCTGGATAGCATCTGCAAATCAGTGTCTTCTAAAATGGCCCAGGCCAAAGTAAGAAAAATGTTCTCCTCAAGCACTCATAGGTGCTCTTCTGTGAGTGCTCTTTGAATATCACATAAAAGCATGTGATGTGACTGCAGCAGGCTATAAGTTGTGAGCACAAAAGAGGCTAACCAGACAATTCTTTTGCCATCTCCTTTCAAACTGTGGTATGTGCAACATTACAACAGTGCTTTCTGTAGCATGGTTAATGCAGATTAAAATCAGAAGCAATGCAAAAAATGTGAGGCCTTCAGAAATGAACTCATTATACCGAGTTAACAACAGGGAAGCAGTGCGGACAACAATAGTCTACATCTATTGGGAGTTTGCTGACCAAGAAAAGCATTGATCACACAGTTAAAAAGAAAAAGGCCACAGCCATAAGTGCAGACACATGTTAAGTGCAATATGAAACTGTGAAAACTGAGCCGCCAAAGCTGCGAGTACACGGCACCAAAGGAACTAATCCTGTGCAATGTAGCCAAATGTAATGCACGATGTGAGGCACATACAGAATCTCCACTAACATGCACTTTCACGAAAAAATCTGCAAATACTGCAGCTGAAAGAAATGCCCAGCCTACGCTACACAAAAGATAAGCACAATGCATCAAAACTTTAATGCACTCAGGGAGCTGCATTGGAAATTCCCATGGTTTTAACCATGATACGCATTCATTGTATAGTAAGACAGCCATCAGCCCTCGCTTACACAAGTATGCGCTAATCTCGGGATACAAGAATCGCCGTTATTTATCACGCATTTTAATAGCCCGGGGATCGTGCGCACGCGACGCACGATGTATCCATACGTAAGCAGGCTCAGCCCTTCTCTCAGCACTGGGCAAGCTGACCCCCCCCCCCCCCCCATCCAAACAACAGCGGAGTGGAAGTGGGAAACACAAGCCATCCGGGCGCAAGCGCACACACGAAGGGACCACTAGCGTCGCAATCATTCCCGCCAACTCGGTTCCCTCGGTGACACGGTGATGAGCTCCGCTCCCCGGTGCAAACACAGCCATCACCACTGCCGCACACACACACGCACCTCGCGAAGACAACGATCCCCCGCCGCCGACAATGGACGTGGGTCGCTTGGCAATCTTATGCTCACTCGAACCCCGCTTCATTGTGGGAGCTCGCGGAAGTCGTCGCAAGGAAGGCACGGGGAGTCCGGAAGCAGAGCAGCAGCCGCCGCCACTCGCAGCAGCGCCAGGCCTAGCCAGCGCGCCGAGCGCCGCCGCCGAGAACTGCGCCCTCCCTTCGCTCCCGAAAACCCCCGCCAGCCTCGCCCGTCTCTCCCATCCCAGTTCGTCCGGCCGATCATCAGCCTCCTCCTCCTCCGGCCGAGAGCGCGCGCGCGCGGAGACAGCATCCCTAGAGCCGCATCCCTCAAACATTCCGACTGATCGACCCTCCTCCTCAAAGTAGGGTGCCTCGATGTCCTCCTCGCCCGCCGCTGGGGTGCGCACCGAGAGGCACACTACTGGCGCAAAGCAACACGCCTTCCTTCGGCGGCAAATGAGGGCGCTCGAGTTGACTCCGACGACCGCCGCCAGGAGAAGCAGCGGGGTGGTGGTGGTGGTAGTGAAAAGCATTTATTGCAGCGAGGCGCCGACTAGAATGCGACGGGAGCAGCAGCACGGGCCTTGTCGGCCGTCTACGGGCGTAACACCCGTCAGTGCGGCCGCTACCGCGTACTGCCCCGTGCGCCGTCTACGGCAATCCAGAAGTCGCCCGTTTGCACGACTCGGTCATGTACCATCACACGGAGAACAAGTGGGCTTCGAGTTCCGATCGCTCGCGAGTTCCTTTCGCAGGAGGCGGGGCAGCGAAATAGCGGCACGGAGACGAGCGTCGAGGAGACGTGCCCGTGAAAGAAGGAAACAAGAGCGAAGGAACAATCACCGCCGCGTTCGTCCAGTCATCTCTGTCGTGTCCGACGCGCGTTAACGCTACGGGCATTGCTTCAAGCTCGAACTAACGATAACTAGGCCGAGAGCAAGTTCCTACGACGTGCGCGCCTGGTAAAAACACGTCTCGCGCATGCAGACGGTGAACGGGTGACCTGCGCACGGCTGGCTAAACGCGGTTCGGAAAGCAGGGGGCCGCGACGAACACGCGTCTTCCCCATGGCACAAATTATCCCCGACAAACAAGAAATATTCAACTAACAACACTTGCCAAATGCCCGTCTGAAGTGGAGACGTATCGTGGCTGCACAAAACTACGTCGCTTCTCGCTCGCCGTAAACCGAGCGCTCCCTAGGAGCATAACATATTCGCAAGATTCATCGACAGCTGCAGACTCCCTTTCTATCTGTTCTTTCTTTTTCTCTCTACTAGTCGACGAATCGCAGGTTTTCATGATAAGCGCAGAGAGCGCGCAAACAGCTGGCGCGTGACCAGCTGTTACAAGTAGAAAGGAGATCACGCGGCGCGGCCAAGCCGTTCAGTCAGACGAGGAGCGGAGGGCCTACGAGCTAAGCGCGGTCAGAGAGCTCTCCCGATTTGAAACCGCAAATCGGAGCCCCGCGCTTCGCGAAACCGGCGCGCTGACAAGGCCGAAACTTTGGAGGTGAGCACTGTCGCGTCATCAAACGGTGAAGTCCGGGCGAAATTCTGTATCGTTTCTTTGTTCAAAGGGGCTACGCATAACGACTGCTATGTTGTCCGCAAACTAAGTCGGAGAACACAGGAACGTCGCACTTTCGAAACAAGTTTTACGGGACCGGAAAAACAACAATTCAAATGGTAACGTCGCCTTCCCTTTCTTTCTTTCTTTTTTGGATAGATAGATTCGACGCCGGACACGCACACACGTGCAAGCGAAAAAAAAATAGAAAAAGGAAGGAAGCAGAACAAACCGAAATTCGTCCACACAAAGAAAATAAGGTCCCTCCGAAGCGCGCCGTCGCCCACTTCTCAGCGGCACACACTCCAATACTGTTGCGCCACGCGCCCGTAAAAACTTGTCGCCTTCCCTCTCAAAGTCGATACGTCTCGAAATACAGCGTCGGCGCAGGTCACGGCGGCGCGACGCGGCGTATCCAGAAAAAAAAAAAAATATGAAAGTGCAAGAAGGACATCGCAGATCATTAGCGAGTTTCGGCAGGCTTCCAGGCGCAACCCTTAGTTGCCGAGACTCACCGGCTCACGGATAACGAAGTTCCAACAAGGGAGTCGGCCAAACCCTTCGCACGCAAAGAGGTTCTCGTCTCGAGAAAAATCAAGCCAGCCGCCGCTTCGCGCAGCTGCCAACCGCGCCGACTTTCGCGTCGTCTGCTCCGCGGCGGCGGCAGCGATCGTCGCGCCACCAGGTAGCACGGAATCGAAATGAAGGAGGCAAGGAGCCACCGACACAGATGTTTGAAACAGGTCCTTAAGAGACTGTCTCAAGGATCACCGATGGCGAAATAAAAGACAAAAAAAGGACGAGAGAGAGGGAGAGAGAGAGGCACGAACTTTCGAACTTCTGGATTTTCCAAAAGGAACACGTTCCTGGCTCCCGCTTTTCGGGACCTTTAGCGATGCCCGACATTTCTTTTTTCTGTTGCTCGCCGATGCCAAACTCAAAACTGTGGGGACGGCGATATGGACGCCGCGAGCAAAACAAACTTGGGCCCTTTCAAATAAACGCTGCAGCCTTTTCTTGCCTCGTAACCTCTCAACAGTCCCCCTGCCTTGTCAGTATGCTCTGCCCTTCGCACCGAAAAATAAACAAGAAGAAATACGCGCGCACAGTAGTCACGACGAAATAGCAAACTGGGTAAAACAAAACGGAAAGACAGTAAGAGAAAGTCAGGAGAAAGATAAAACTAACTCAAGAAGGGGGGGGGGGGGGGGAGGGCTACTTGGCACACGCCGAAGAAGAAGGAGACCACGGGGAAAAAAACGGGGGCAGGCGCAGGCACCGACGCCGGTCCGAACCTCGACAACACGCCCCCGCCGCACCAGGCGAAGTACGCGCACAAGCGATAGCAGAACTGACCCCGGCCGGCAAAGCGAAGAGCGGGCCTGCTCTACGCTACAGTCGAAGGCGCGCAGCGACAGCGGATGCGCACGCGCAGTCACCGCCGTCGGGATGGGATACTTTTTTTTTCCACCAGCCGGCGAAGAAAAAAAAAAAAAGAGAATATTGGAAGGAGGACAAAGTCGGTGGAGCGACCGAGGGAGAGAGAGTGAGAGAGCTGCCGTTGTGAGCGCGCGGTGATATAGGCCTCTCTGCCTGGGGAAATTATCCGACACTCTAGAGTTTCCGCTCCCGCATGGCGCCAGGGCGCGCGCGGTTTGGGATTTGATCGGCCGCCCACGCGCGGCCTTGGCTTTTTATTTTGTTCTTTAATGGCCTTCTCTCGATGTTGTCCCACGTATCAAAAAGGGGCACGCGGTTAGAGGAGAGCGGGGACGAGAGGATTTCCAATTTAAAAGCGAAGGACGAGAACACCACGGGCCGAAGCAACAACGTCCGGCAAGGACGTCGATGCCGCCCTGCCTGACAAAGCACGCAGTCACCGCAGTCTCTTATATTGATCTCTTTGATGTCTTTTGTTTGTTCCTCTGTTAAAAGCCGGATAAGAGACTTTCAATTTAACGCCGCTAGCCGAACCAATAACACGCAAGGCCTGTGGACGAAACACGCGTAATCGGACAATCGTGTGTTCTCAGCTGTGGACTGAAGTTCGATCGTGCGGCCGCTTGAATTGAATTGGCACAGAGTGTCTCTCTCTCTCTCTCTCTCACACACACATACACACACACACACACACACACACACACACACACACACACACACACACACACACACACACACACACACACACACACACACACACACACACTCGTGCACGCTCCGTGTCTCTCCACTACTTGTAGCGCGGAACAACGAAATCCGCGCGCTACCGTCATAGTGGGCGTTCCTGCTTGAACTCCATGCTTCGTTCTCTTCGTTCCAGAAGGAGACTCCGCGGTGACAAACACTTCACACCGTGCACCTAAGTCATGCAGTGAAGCACGCTTGCGGTTACCGGTTAGACCCGTATGATCGTACCCAGGTCCGCCTCTGTGGCTCAATAGACCTTTTCGTAATTGTAAACCTAGCTCCCCTGCAAGGAATTTGTCCAAATAATGGCAGCGCAGCCATTTTTGCAAGAAGCATGTACGAGTAGTTTTTGTTCGTTTTATTATACAGAAAATGTAGACTCGGCTCTCGTGATGAAACCATGCGCAAGAGATGGCAAATCAATTCTGCAGAAGCCCGCAAGGTATAGGAAAGTTCCTGAAGAAAGGAAAACCTCATCCACCCGACTGCAGCACGAAGCTACAAAGAAAACACATGCGGATTTCCGAGAACGAATGCTTCGTAGTTGAAGAAAAAATTATGGCTCTCCCGTACTCAAGAGTATACGTAAGCATGAAATGGCTACCGGCAAAGCATATTGGTTGGAGATAATGCTAACCACAATCTTAAAATGGGTGTAGTGCATGTTCGCATCGGCACACCTCACCACACCCCACCGCCCCACGCCATACTGTCCACTGGTCCACATGGACGCAACAGTTTCCTGTCACGGACAGAACCTCATTGCCAGTCTCGTCTCGGTCAAACAGCCATCGGCGGCGCGCCGGACGTGCCGCTGACGTCACAGTCCGCTGGCGTTGAAAAGAGCGCAGACAACTCTGTCTCAGCGCCAAAAGATGACATCCAAGTGTATAGTGCAGCCTATATCTGCCTTTTGAACGTCGCCTATTGGTAATGATAAATAAAAACTTCAGCGTACTAGAAGTTACAGCTTGAGTGATATTGTGAACAAACACTTGGAGAACTCTGAAGCAATAGTTTTTGTAACTTCCTCGGGAAGTAACTAGTGTATGCAATGCGGTTTTGACTGGTTGCAAGGATGTTCTCGTTGGAGTACCCGGATAATGGCTCTGGCTTTTGGCTCAAGGTCACTTGAAGGCCACCGACAACTGGAGCGAAAAGCATTTCATGCTTAAAATTCGTCCTGGTCCGGGGGTCAAACCCGGGAGCAACGCCTCTTCGGCGCGGTTTCATCTCCTGTCGGAGCAAGCAAATAAATAATGCCAAGTTGTTGGCCGTTCGTGTACGTATTAACACCTACAGAATATCATTTACGATGACGTAGGCTGCAGCAATTGTGGCGCTGGCCATCTTGTGACGCCCAGTTTAACGGGAGCGCATAGAACCATAAAACGGCAATTACAAGTGACATTCAACTATTTAACTACAGCTGGAAGGTCCGTGTAAGATATACACTGATGTAAAAGAAAATGAACCACAGCTACCTTTATGACGATCATGTCGCTGCTAACGTGTCGACGCTAACTTGCAAGCAGTGCACAGCCACTCACTACACTATTATATACACTGCAGTGGTTCACGATTGTATATAGCTTTGTATTAAGCGCGAAGCAGTGATGGCAATAGCTGGCACATTACCATGCGTAGTATTATTAGCACCAATTCATACCAAAATAATGTATTTCATTAATGGCTATAGTGGTCCATTTGGGGAAGCGGCCGGCAAGGGTAAGAGATAAGGATTAACTATATTGGGACACTACGAAAGCTTACTACGCGAACCCGGGCAGCGAACTCAGTGTTAACGTTAGGCCATGGCCGGAACAAGCCCTCTAAATGGCGTCACCATCTAGAACTGGTGGGTCTCTTTCAAGACTCTCACACGAGGTCATGCACACTTCGGGCTTAAACACGCTTCGCACTATTTCACGCGCAGCTGTCGGTGGCACAAGGCATTTGCGCGCAAACAATCTGCTTTGTGGGGCTGCGGCCTTTGTATTTTATTTATTTTCATTATTATCTTCCTATTCCCGTACGCCTTTGGCGTCTTGCTGCTGACATCGCTTAACTTTTTACGGCTCGGCCCCGCTGTAGCTACGAAATCGTGCCGCGAACACTGCCTAATGAGACAATGTTGCTGCCAGTGTTCGCGCTTCGATGGTGGCGCAGCTGGTCGGAACGTCTATTTTTGGCTCGATACGAGCTGAAGTACCTTTGGTTCATTATTGTTTTTTTTATTTCATCATCGGCCCACTGATATAATGATTACAATAGCCAGGAAGCTGCGGCAATGCCGCGAATGCCCAGCTGGAAAGTCCTTTTGGGAACTGTTGCAAAATAAAAAAAAATAATAAGGGAGCTAGAACCACCTCCGATGCCATCATGCCTCTGACGGCATGCCTATATACGCTTGCATACAGGCGGTATATACACAGCCATTCACTGCACTTAACTACGCTGCATTGGTTCACGGTTCTTTCAATAAAAAAAAAAAAAAAATGTTCGACTAAGGTGAAAGTTCATTCAATCCGTAAATACGCACGGGGCTATCGCCGGCGCGGGAGATTTCGTGATTGTTCGTCGAACCGGGGAGCTCATTCAAGTCACGTTCCGTCAAGCGGTATTACACGCAACAGAATACACTGAAGCGGAAAGCCACACGGATTGTGCTTCGCGGTCGATTTCAGGCGCGGCGTAAGAAACAGCGCTATACAGTAAAACGCGCACACTAATACGCCCCGTCAGGCGGCTCGAGCGTGCTTGAATCAATCGAGAACATAAACTCAGCGCGAGTCGACTGGCTTTCTCTTCAAGCACGCTCGATTGCGACCGCGCCCTCAAACCCACTTCGCGCTCACTATACATGTCCCATCTGAAAATTTGAATGGAGATTGACGTCGACGAGCACCAAAGCTGCCCGTGTGACGGGGTGCCCGTTTCATACGAAGTGACAGACAGTGAAGCCAGAGAGAGAGCATATCGGGGAAGTTAATTGCAGGAGGACACGTTGTTGGGCAAATTGGTGCTTGCTTAAAGACAAAGAGAGGCTGTGACGTGCGTCTATGCGTCTCTCTGTGGTTGTGTCCTTGCGCTACATGGCGTCATTAGGAAAGTTAACTATTTTGTTTAATTAAAATATATAAGTATTCTAGTAAACGGAAATAAAAGTGGACGAAAAGATAACTTGGCGCAGGTGGGGCCAGTGTTGCCATATGAGCGATTGTGTCACCAGATTTAGCGGCTTATTGGTGTGTGCGGTGACAACTATTTCTCTTTAGCGAACAGCGACTTTTCTTTAGCGATGTGGCAGGACAACTGGTGACATTTGAGCGACTTCGAAGCTCATAAAAGTTGCTTCGAAAACGACTTTCCAGAACGCGCTTTATTTTTCAAAAGCTAGAAAAGGGCCACCAAAATTGGCTGTATGGCACGTGGGCTCTGTGACCATGCTGAAGCCAAAGGTGGTCTGCGGTCACGGAGCCCATACCCTGCAGTTAATTGCGTCGAGGCAGACAGGCTTTAAACTGTGCTCACAAAATGCACATTCCTTTCTTGTTTAATTGTCCAGAAAACCGATTAGGAACGATTTTAAAGCTGCGGGTGTTGCAGTTTCATAAACGCGGGCACCGAACCCGCAGACCCCGTATTATGCGCGCGGTGCTATCACCAATTAAGCTATAACGCGAAGCCATCCCTCCGGCCACATTAAGATATTTCTTACGATTGTTCTTACGATATCCGGCATTTCTGTACGACATTAGCCATGGGAGCGCTAGCCCCAGCGCCACAACACTTTCATAACCCGATTATTAAGGCGAAACCCTTAAGTGGCTCATACCCCCGATGGCATTGAAAAAAAAAAAAAAAAAAAACGCGCCGTCCGGTCCAGTGGTACCAAAAAAAAAAAAAAAAATCAGCAGCAGCAATGGCTCATACCCTCGTAAGCAAGCAAAACGTGCAGTAGCTCATAACCCCGTAAGGCTGAGGCTATACAAGCAATCAGCGAAGTGAAGCGAACAGTGCATACGTTCAGTGGAATCACCCACACCACATATAGAAAAGCATATCTTTCAATCCCCTGCTGAGAGGATGCAACGTGAAGTCGAAGAGAAACGTCGTTGGCGCGAGTCTAACCCCGCTATATACGACTGCGCGAAGCCGCACCTAAGGGTCGAAAACGCGCCGAAGAAGCCGAACTGCGAAAGCAGCAACGCGACGACGCGAGACGGCGCATTACCAAGTGCACAGCAGGCTTTCGCCTTCACCTAATACAGGTGTGTAACACGCTGGAGAACTTTTTCTACATTTCAGTGAAGCATAACAATTGACTTTCCCTGTGCTTTCCCTGGCTTCACTGTCTGTCAATTCGTACAGATAGCTGGTGATATTCGAAGCGCCTCGCATCGCGTGCTTTCGGCTGCAGATTAAAAAAAAAAAAAAGGTAAAACGATTGCCTCTGAAAAAAAGGTCGACCTCGTATCGATTTCTGCCCACGCGCACAAAAGAATATAACGGAAAAACACGAATGATCAACCGACTACCCCCCCCCCCCCCCGCGAGCGTACGACGTTGCGCAATAAACCCTTTTCTGTGTGCCGAAGCTCCAGTGTTTGCGAGACACGACCCAATTCTTCGCCGCTCTCTTTGGAGCATATATGTGTGTGTATATATACGGCCGAGCTGCCAGAAAATGCCAGCAGCGCCCACGCCAGTTCCACGCGAGACCGGGCTGTATATATACGCGTTACGAACTCCACCCCGTGGCCCTTTCTGTCTTTTTTTTTCTTTTCCTTCGCCTGCCTGCTTCTTAGACCTTTTCCTATCGCTTGCCTCCGCGCATCCGCCGCATCGACGGCACCCGCCTTGGGGGGATACAAAAAAAAAAAAAAAAAAGAAAGAAAAGAAAAGAAAAGAAGAAAAGAACCCGATAGCGTTCAGTGTTCCCAGGAAAACATTACGGCTACATAGCTGCTGTTAGCTGCACCGCTTCGAGCTTCGAGGGTTCGCGTTCCGAATGCAGGCACCAAATCACGAACGCGCTGCGACAACATATATTATACGGGGAGGGATAGTCTTTTTCGCAAGGAGGTCGACGCGTATCTGAAAACGAAATGATGCGGACGCATTCATAGGCCATTTCCGAGAACGTCAAGGCCGCTTACACGTTTGAGAAAGGAAACAGCGGGCGCGCCTTCGCCGACCTCGCCTTTTTTTCTTTTATACCGAACCCTACTCTGCTGTACGCGCCTTTGGTGGCGCGTGCGCTCAAAGTGTCGGCCGAATCTGGAAGGGCCGCGTCCGTGTCGCTACTAAGACGTGTGCGAGAGAGTTTTGAAAGAGCGCCGAGATAAAGCCGACGTAATGCTGCGCCCGCGGTGTTACAGCTTACGTCACGTGTCAGCACACAAGACTCGGCCGAGCGCACGAAACTCACGCCATACTGCCGAGAGCTGACGCCGAGTAAACGACAACCAAACAACACTTAATGAAAAAAAAAGAATGTGGCCGTTTTGGAGCCGCGGCCTGAAAACTTCTTCAGGGGAGCGAGATTCAGCAGAGGTGGTGGTGGTGAAAAACTTTTATTGATGAGAAGGCCAAAAGTAAAAACAAATTAAAAAATTAAAAAGCAGCGTTGTGGGCGGCCTTCAGGCTGCCGGTTCAGCAGAGGCGCCGCGGCGTTTCTCAAAAGCGATTCCTCGCCGCGTTCTTGCCGCGTGCTGAGACGCGCGCTGCGAATATTGCGCAGGCGACGCACGTAGAGGCTTGGGAAGGGGAGATGGGGGTTCCGTGGAGCGATTGGACATTTCCCGCCGTCCTTTGAATTATGGCTCTGTTACAATACTTGATGCAGATGGCTAATTAGACAGCTACGCTGACAGCCGCCATTTTAACGCCTCGTTCCGATTCGGACGAAGCCGGCAAAAAGATACGCCTTCGCGAAGACAGCATCGAAGAAAAAAAAAAAAAGAACGATGCGTGCTATTTTGTATTCCAAAGCAGATGGCGGCTGAGCAACATCCTTGGATATTTGGCGGGAAGATCGCCTGCGCACAAGCGAACGTAATCAGGCTTTCTCGTGCGCCTTATGTGTAAGCTACGTCGTGTTTTAAATGCGTAAGCATTCCTATGCCTAACCAATTGACCCTTTCAGATCGACACCACTTTACCCATTGATTGAAAACTTGCTTTCGCCACATCTCTTGCATTTCCAGAATCATAGAAAGTGTACAGCTGCAGAAAAGATTAAGAATTTTCAATTGTTTAGAGAGTTTTGTGAAGTTTACAGAATTTCGACTCCATGCGAAAACTCACCACAAGAACATCAAATATGAGAACATGAACTATTTCTTGTTTTTGAAAGCTTGAAAACCACTTACCCAGTCACTTGAAAATTATGCCCGGTGAATGACATTGTGAAAAACAATGAAAGAAGTCATCCCACTACGTAGAACATACTGACACAGAGTAAAAAACACCCAGCCGTATACCTTCCGACTCATTTGGCTAAAACATTCCGCACGTTATTCAAAATTTCAGCACAATTTCAGTAATAAGTGTTTCAAGATGTATGCAACACACTTCAAATATTACTTTCATCAATGCTTTTGTTGTTGATATACTATCTTGCTGTACACAATTGTATAGACAGCGTCTGATAGGGCTAACGATGAGACCTGTCCGTCCGTCACCTAAGACGATCGCTTTCAAGACGGGGCCCACAGTAGCGGGCAAATTGACCTTCGCGCTGCATCTCGCTTCAACGCGAACTAAGCCGCGAGAACACAGCTATCAGCACTGGGCGGACTCTGTCCCCATCGCAGATCGCTTTGAAGAAAGGCACGCGCGACCGCGCCATACGCAGCCACCGCAGTAGTACGGTTTATCACCGTTGATAATGGTTCGACGCAGATGGAAAAGGCGCTAAAGAGCAATAACGGCTTATAGTGATCGGAACGTCATCAGCGAACCGGTCACATCTCCAAGTTGGATTCCAATTGACAACGTGAAGGTAGAGAGCCGAGCCAACTATACCCTTGGTGTGAATTAAGGCGAAGTGAATTAAGGCACAATTAGTTAGGATCAGGTTGATTAAGGCACTTGAACCCACGAATTTTGGTGGGAGTCGAACCCACTTGGCGATATATGGGCGAACTGGCCGGAATATCTCCAAGTTTGATTCCTTCGCAGCCTGTAAATCATCGCGAAACCTTTAAGCGGGATTCAAGATTGTATACCCACACACTCAGCTCTATATCGCGGCTGGGTGCCACGAGCCAGCGCTAAGAGAGAAGCATGCGAATGGGACGTGCGCCGAAAAAGAGGAGGTGGAAACGGTGGACGGAGGCTTCATGAAGCATCCAAGCAACCTAGTCCAGCTGTCCCGTCTTGCCGACGCTGTGCACATCTTCGGGTATATCATTTCGTGACAATACGCATGCGCAATACAGATCGCCCTAAATTCTTCCGAGCGCGCGCGCATCCGCGGTCCAGAGAATTTTGATTACAAACCAAAAAAAAAAAAAAAAAACACGTTTACGAAACGGCCATGCAGGGGTAAAAGAAAACAGAAAAAGACGTTCAGCAGTCATCGCGCAAAGCTAAAAGAAGTGTGGTGCCTTGTACAGCAGCAAACCCATATCCGCGCTCGCTTCGCAAAACGGCATATCATTAGAAAAGGACACGCCGTATAATGACATACAGCGACCGGGATTCTAATTCCAGTCCAATCTTTCGTCTTGAAGCAGACTGACCTTTTTATCGAGAGCTCGTGACCCTATTTTCTGGCGCTTTCCGCGATACTGCTGCTGCAGGGATGACCTTTCCTTCTCGCGTCGGCAAAGATGTGTGCCTAACAACGCGCGCGGCTCACACACAAACACGTGCACGCAAACACACACATGGAGGGCAAAAAACGTACCCTACGCTATATACTCCAGTTAGTACATACAAACACGAAGTAGCATAGACTGAAATATTATGCCTCGGGTCGTAAAGAGCGACAAACATTGCTGCGTCGTAAAGAGCGAAATCGTGTGTCTTATACGGCAAGGGGCGTTCGCGCAGAAGAGAAGAAAAAACACAAGAATATAG
The DNA here is from genome assembly GCF_023375885.2 of Dermacentor andersoni. Classification (NCBI taxonomy): domain Eukaryota; kingdom Metazoa; phylum Arthropoda; class Arachnida; order Ixodida; family Ixodidae; genus Dermacentor; species Dermacentor andersoni. The sequence goes on along the minus strand of NC_092817.1, from coordinate 125,573,114 downwards.
ACGTCAATTTGGTCCCTCGCGGGCCCAATATAAGAGCCTAAAATAGCAGCGTAGAGGAGCGACTTGTCATCTGTACCAGCGCATAGCACGACGAGAAATATATGCGAGGTATACACAGCCGTATATGCGTGTTTACAGAGCTGCGCCCGCCGCGTAGGCGGCAACAACCCGAACGAACTGTCTGGGCTTATATGTGGGCACCTTTTGAAGCGTGCTAGCTCTCATCCGCTATATTCCTCAGCGTTGATTAATTTATTTGCTTTTCTTCCGACGCAGTTCGTATACTCTTCATACTCATACTCTTCACTGGGAGAGCGTGCGAGCCGTCTTCGAGAACATTCAGATACCACCGCGCTCGAACGCGGCGGCAAGGAACTCCGGCAGGTGCCACCGACGCAGCCGTACATACGTGGGGAGCCTACACGAAAGCGCTGTTTTAGGGTGGTGACAACACCAAAATTTTGAGCGCTGTTCACCGCCAGATTTGGTGAGTAGCCATTTTGGTTCCCAATCTCGTTAGAAGTCGCAGCGCATTCCTGCTTTCTCTTTTTTTCTTTTTTGCGCGCTTTGATGCACCCATGTTGGCACGCCATCTATTAAATTTCTTTAAGTGTAGTTTTATAGCAATGCGCACACGAAACCTGCATGCATCTTTAATATACTGATTGCATTTTCCTTTAATTTTATCACATCAAACATTTATTTTTCTATTGTACGTCGTGCGACACGTACAGAGCAAGTTATAAGGTGCTCGTGGTAGTATTATCTCACACCAAGAATGTGAACTGCATTAAGCATTGCCGTTGCTTTCCACGTGTACGCAATATATACAGGGTATTTTTCGAAGTGTGCTGTAATAAAGACTGCTTACTAGCCTGTTTAACTGAAACGTAGACGTGCCGTGTACTGCGCTCAGACACGCCATATATGTATGTCCCTGGCTGCTGAGGCAAAAGTTCTTTTTTTTTTTAAATTTAGTTTCACGTCACCAAGGGCTGCGGGAAACGTGGTCTGTCGTCTGGTCTTTCGCCATATTGTGTCCCACATCTGATAATCTGTCGCAAAGGTTAACCCGTCAATTTAGCTGGCGGTGGCAAGTACCCGTCCTGTCACCACTCTAAAACAGCGCTTCCATGTAGGCTCCCTATATATACAAACTCCTAGTTGACCCTCCAATGTGGAGTCGCGACGAAGCGCAAAGTGAGACAAAAATTTCGGATCACTGGCTGAAAAAAAAAAATAAATAAAAGGAAACACGCGCATTCGAGTGAGGTATAGGCAAAACAACCTTTATTCCTTATTAATTAGTGCATATATCAAAGCGAAAAATTCGGGACCCGGGCTGTTCATTGATTCGCCGACGCCGTCGCACGCCGGCCTTCATCGCTGCACGAACACGGTTGTGAAACTCCCCTTCGAAAAAAGAAAAAAGAAAACTTCCCGGCGCGTCGTGGTGAGAGAGGGAGAGAGAGAGAGAAAAAACGTTTATTGTTGCTCCTATTTGTTCGGGCCTTGAATCCTTACTCTTCCTCTTGTATGAGAGTTCAGGATGAATTCGACCAAGGGTTTCCAAACCAAGGGTTTCCAGGCTATGCTGTCAACAGGCGGGGGATAGCACGTCCACCGCAACACCGGCACCCCACAGCCGGTTGATCTTGATCTAACCTCGCGACCCGGGCTGTTTCCGCGGCGCACCGACAGCGTCGACCTCGGCGACTTGGCTTTGTGAATTACGAGCGCGTCGCAAGGAACAATCGGTGGGACCCGACAGTGACACTAGCCAAATGTCCAGCATTGGCGAGCGTCGGCACGGCCTGCAGAAAGACGTGACCTAGTTTGTCCGCCTCGGTCACGTTGGTGTCAACTCGGCGGCAAAGGGCGATAACGCCAAGGATGTCTGTGCGACACGTATACGACTCCTCGGGAGACTCGAGCGCGACGGGAGAGATCTTCCGAAGCGGCGTGCTGGCGCGGCCAATCCGTTTACCAAATTGGCCACGAAGCTTCTGAGTGCATAGATCTCTGATGGTGCAGCTCTGTTTCGCGAGTGCCAAAACCAGACGCGCGCTGTCTCGCTGAGGCAGAAAGCGACGCTGGATACCAACATGCTGTACGTTGATATCCCCAACGTTCTTAAGTTCCTTCTAAAAAAGGTTGGGTGTCCCCGCCTGTTGACATGGTGGAACTTGCAAGGACACGTCCGCTGAGACGTTCCGCCTTGCGTGTACGTGCCCTGCACCTCTACCACAAAATGTCACGGGAACTGAAAATGTATTTGTAAACTAGCTACGGCGTGTCGCAGCACGGCCAAGATGGCGGAAAGACAATCTTTACAATCCGCGTTTTCTTCCCCCCCCCCCCCCCCCCGGTGGTCAACGTCTCCTTTGTCACATTTATCGCAGTCTCGTGAAAGTGTTGTCTCTGTGTTGCGCTGGGTAGTCTATTCCCAAAGAGAGTGCTTGTTATTAGCGTGTATTCCACATTTCGAGCACTTGGGTGCAACCTCGAAGTCGACAGAAATAGCTTTCTGTTAGGAACGCATCCGTTTGTGTTTTCCTTATAGTTACTGCTTGGAGCTCTGGTTAGTATATTCTAGATAGACGCACCTTCACGACTCTATACAACATCTATAAACCGCAACCTGCTCAGCAGCAGCAGATGATCCAACCTTGTTAATCCTTCCACTGGTGCGTCCTTTTCAAAGCAGGCGTTTGCACACGACACGCAACTGCACGCAGTTAGCCCTTGGTGGGCGAATCGTTTATCCAGTTGTCTAACGGCTGCATTTAGGCCTATTTTCTCCGAACTTGGCTAAGAGTGTACACGGGACAATTATTTCTGCCCCCCTTTTTTAAATTTTTTTCTTCGGTCGGTGTTTGCCTGCACACCAGACATGTTGGAAACGTGGATCGCCTGTAAGCACAGGTCCCAGCAAAGGATATATAATCGCAAAAAATAAAGAAGATGCCACGCGAACCTTTCCCAACTGCACGCAACCTGTTGTGGACCCGCCGCGAAAAAGCTCGCGCGCTATACGGTAAGTCGCAGAAAACGGCACAAAGAAACTGCGTCCTCCGTGACAACCACGCGCTAAGTAAGCCGCAAAAGCCGTTACGTCTTATATAGTGCGCGTTTTTCAGATCACGCCTTAATGCAGTTACTACGACGTACGAACGACTGGCCTCGTCGCTCGCTTTAGCTCAGCCAGGAAGAGATCCCGCACCACGAAGAGTGTGCTCGATAAGCGGGCAGGCAGCCTGCAGAATCGCCGCGAGTCCTCGAGCCTTCACTGGCTTTCGCTAGCCGATTGGGACATTTACCTGTTGTTGATGCTACTCCTTGAAGCGCTATCCTGCAATTACAGAACACCATCTACCCCTTCCCAGTAGATAAGGCCAAACGGTGATCCGCGCCTCTTGCCCAATAGCGCATTTATTAAATTAAACATTCAACCCTCCGTCCAATTTGTCTTGGGACGGTTCGCATAATCCTGCGCGCGCGCGCGCGCGCGTGCGAGAGAGAAATCTTATGCATTCAATTCCACAAGAAAAAAAGGTACGCCAGAGAAAATTCCCCGTATCTCCGTACCATAAGCCTCGTACGCAATCTCCCTGGCGGCTTCCCCGCAACGCCTACGAGCTGCCAGAGAAGCGAACATGCGGATTTTCGGGCTTTACGGGGAAGTTCGCTCGCCCTGTCGAGTCCCTTATTCAACGCGGGGTGCCGACCCTGCTTGACATTTGAGTTTAATTCGACTGGATTACGCGTTGCACCGCCAAAAGCGCGGGCCCGCGCCCTCTCCTCGGCACTTTATGCTTACTATTGTTGAAGGCACTTTGCGTTTACAGAGCTTTCTGGTACTCCCCTCTTTTGCAGCAGCAAGAGGACAATATAACGAAGACAACTGGGAGGGGTTCTCGCGGGCACGTGAAGTGTACATCGTTGCCAGGGTGACCAGTTCTGCGTATTTATGTAATGGGATGTAAGCTCCGCTCTCTCTACTTTCTTTTTCTTTTCTTTCTTATTCCCGAATCCGCTTGTAATACCAAATATCTTCAGCACAGAAAAAAAAAAAACATTCCTACGTCGATGCATACCTGGTACACTATCCCAAAGCAGCAGCGCTGATGAAGTTATCGTGTGGCATAGAAATCAAGTCAACTTATTTCCAACAACCTATTGTACGTACTTCAAGAGAAATTCTGTATGAACAGCTCGTGAGAGTCAAGTTCGTTAGTGAGATCTGAACATATAAGGACAGAATAATCTAAACATGCGTGCATACTTTTTTGTAAGCAGGCTACAACGCAATGATATAAATTTCAAGGTAGACAAAAATACACGCTATTCATACACAGCTGAAAATTAATCCACGCACACACTACGCGATAACTATTCAGATGTGAACATAACGTGCACAGTATGCCAATAAATATATTCCAAAATATACTGAAGTGACGATGGCGACATCTTTATATGCTCGACAAAAACAAAAAGAAAGCAATATGGTTATAATAATTGTTTCTAACATGCTCTTCCCTTTAGCTCTGGATGAAGGTGGCTATCAGCACAAGCAGCCCCCTTTCCGAAAAGAAAGAAAAAACAGCAATACGAATGAAAATATAATTCGCGAAAGACCAACTCGAAATAACAACGAAGGTTATTCACCGCCACTGTTTCAGTGTGATGTAGCAGAGCAATCAATGACAGCGATCAATTAATACCAGACCGCCGTCTTTCTCCGTGTCTTTTATTCCCACAATCTCCAAAAACGGGCGCAGAAATACAACGCCCAAAGCACAATTTTACTTCCTCGAATAAATTCCCTGAAGGAATTTTTTTTTCCTTGAATATTCCTTTTTTATGGCCAACTTGCATAGGCAAGCCCCCCCCCCCTATTCCGCCGCTAGTCGCCGATAAGAAACTTTTCTTGAGTGGTCCATGCCACTTGTCGGTTCAAATTCATCCCGGCACATCGGCATCGTCGCACGCGTTATTGTTATTGTTCTTTCACGCTCGGAAAAAAAAAAAAAAAAAAACATAATGCAGCACGTATTGAGCAACAGAAAATCTGTATCGACAAGTTTTTCATGTTGCGCTGTACGATTTTCTAATTGACACGTTTCATCTAAATATAATATTTAATAAGTTGATGAACTAATTTAGACTAATTACGTAATTAGGCCAAATGCAAAAAAGAATAGTGCGAGGTATCTCCAAGCGACGGCAAAACAACATTACCTTGGTTCTGTCCAGCTACGTGGCATTTGCATATTTTTAAATCTTGGCGCGTGATAGTTGGGGGACACCCTGTATAGTGACTCAGCAAACGTTCTCGAAACTTGCCGAGTTCAGTCTCTGGCTCTTTTAGAATACATTTTAGTCCATCTTTACTCGTACGGAACTATAGGCCGGAGCAGACACCGTCCAAACCCTGAACAGGTGCGGGAACATCGAGGCTGCAGCGCCGGCACCCTCATTTCGCTTTGGCGTTGCCTCTGGCTTACCGACCCTCTTCTACGTATGGCAACAGTGGCTTTTCTTGGCACTGTAGAAGGGTAATTTACTAATGCAGCTGTCTTTTTTTTCCTTAGTCTCCCTCCAAGGAAAAAGGTCGTACGCCTCGCCTAACCTTCGTAAGGAATTAACCTTCCAACCTTCGTAAACCTTTCATTGATCACAATGTAGCCAAATAGAGTAACCGCGCATGGGACAATACAAACGGAATGAATAAAATGGGACGAAGCGCTAGCTGTCCGATTATTATTTCTTTCGTTTGTCCAGCCCCTCGCACTGTTGCTGCATTTAGCCACAACGTACACTGACCAGTCTAAGTTACATACGGCCCTCTTTTTGCCCTTGACCATACGCGTGTACATAGATGAAGCGCGCGCGATTCAGCGTCGACCAGGTATACGATTTCATTGGACCGTTTCGGTGCAGGAATATGACCTAAACTATCAGCCGCACGCACGATGGCAGACGGTTGAAGCCGAACCGACCGAAAACGCTAACGCCTTCTCGCACGCTATAGACTAGTACACCGCGTGCAAGCCGCGCTGTATCGAGACGCCATACGCTGCAATACAAGCATCGACAGAGATCCTCCGACGAAGGGATATATATCCCCCTCGTCGAAAAGTTGGCTCCAGGGGAGTTATTCTGTAAGAGTGCACCTAAGTGGACATGTCCATTTCGTCTGCTGCTGAAGTGCTGGTTGGCTGCGGCACCTGGTTGCTGCGGACGCGCACCGCAGCCAGCCAATCAGAACTGCCATCAGCAGACGAAACAGCCAATCAGCAGACGAAATGGACATGTCCACTATAGGTGGACTCTTACAGAATAACTCCCCTGGTGGTGACGGTTCATTGTTCGGCCGCCATTGAAACGCTACACTGCAAAGCTAGGCGCGAAAGCGCCGAGGGTGGTGCCGGCCGGAAATCAATTGTCAACGCTTAACCCAACCTCGATAATGAGCCGCATGATATAAAGAAACGCGCACTGGTCTGTGGGCGCGCTCGAAGTTGCGAACAAAAAGCGAAAGCCGCGAGCGAACTGCAGAAAAATTTGCAGGTACAATAGCAGTAAAAGAGAGCGAAAAAGAAAACACGCACGTACTTTATGTTACAAAAAGAAATTGAGAAAAATGAAAAGAAATAAACATTAATCGAAACCGTATATTTGAAGTCACTGCTCGATCGAGGTAAGAGTTAATGTAAATTATAATCGCCAGTATTGAAATTGTATTCCAAACTCATTTTTTGAAAGGAAGGTAAAGCTTATTCAGAACAACGAAAAAAAGAAAAGGAACTAGAGCCATAAATAGGGCACCACCAGCATTGACCAAAACACCGGCCCTCCGCGGGGAACGATGGCAACAACTTTTCCGGATGGGCTTCCGGTTTCAGAAACGATAGTTACGCATCTAAATAAGTGTGCCATTTCGGGTCACAAGAGAAGTCTACGGAGCCCTGCCGCTTTCACTCCCCTCTCCAAACCATTAAAGAAGGAGACGAAAAAAAAAAGCAAACAGCCATCTGGCGTAAAAGAAAAGGACGGGCCAAACAACCGCTAGTATCAAAGTAGAACTGGTCATCAGTTGCGCGTTTAATGACGGTTGCGCGTTTAATGACCGACTGCCAGACATCGACTTTCTATTCCGGTGCTCTTTACGGTCAATCGCCTTCGATTGACAAAGTCGGGAAACCTACTTGCATTCCATTATCCACATACACATACTAGGTTTCGATCTTGCCACGAGTACTTGCGACGCTTAACTTTTTTTTTTTTTGTAAGCCATTGTTCATTGATTCCCACCTGCGCTGACCATGCAGCAAAGTTCGCTGAGCTACCTTCCTCGCTCCCATCAAACAGAAGTTTTGGTGGGAATCGGGACAATGAGGTATACTGATTATGGGGGTAAGGCTACATGAAGGCAAAACTGGGGCAATTTTTACGGCACGCTGTGAAAAGGCGCTGCGAATCACGCCCAAGCTTTCTGTGCGTGACGGGATACATGTTAGGGAAAGTCTAGCAACACTGGTTGGACGTCGACTCCCTGCACGGGCTGTACCTTTTATAGGCTGGCCCCGGGAAATCAGGAAGGAAGGTTAAGTATTGACTTAATCACCAATATTGACACACCAGTAAAGGGCAGAATTATACCACAGGTAGCCTGGAAAAGACGCACAAAGGATAAGAATGGAGAAGGCGAATTTTTTTACATAAACAAGCAGGGTGATCGCAAGCAGGAAAAGATGGCTGGAAATTCAAACGTAGCTGAATGACGAAGCGATCAGCGTGTGCGCCTTGACCGAAACGCATCTACGAGATTTGGAGCAGTTTTGTATGGGAAGGACGCAACAGAATTACTGGGCCAAGGAAAGGCCGAGGCCTAGAGGCACGCTAATTAGGCAAGGTCTGAAGTGGTAAAGGGTGAAAAAAGACACGTAAGAAGCATTTACAGATTAGGGACACATGGCAACGCAAAACGACGTGGCTAGGAGTAGCTTTCCTATGGACAGGTAATGATAGCAGAGATAAAAATAAGAAATTGATTTATTACATTTGAAGCGGTATTAATGAGTTCAAGAAATCGGGCCATGTGATATCACTGGGAGATATGAACGCGCGAATGGATGATTTAGACGGATACACTGATTACAGCGGTTCTCTAGTGATGGATCTGTGTGATGAACAGAACCTATATTATATCAGTTAACAGGGATAATAAGTGTAATGGATAGGTAACGTGGCAATGCGGAAATAGGCAATCATGTATAAACTAAGCCTTAGTATCAGAAATGGTAGACGAACAACCAGACCAAATTATAATAGACGAACACGGAAAAAGTAACCTGGCTGGCTATCACAGACGTTTAAAGCACCCAGCAACAGCAAAGTAGCCTGAGAGATAAAAATTTAGCATAGAAAGCTTTTATTGGAAAAAAAGCAGAAAATGTCCCGAATAACACGGCAGCAAGGTCCGATGAAATCCCAATAGAGCTAATCATAAACGTCGGTCTAAAGAGAAAGGCACTGCTAACTAATGCCTAGAGCAAGTGATTAGAACGAAAAAAATTCCGGTTGGATGGCGTGAAAACAAGATTAACCTCATCTACAAAGGCAAATGTGATAAGGATAGGGCGAGCTCGTACAGGCCAGTTCCAGTAACGTCGGTGATACATAAAACGGCAATGCAAGCCATAAAACTGAAAATGTCGAAGTGGGTGGAGACAAATGATGTACTGAGGGAACCGCAGAATGGGTTCAAGCCAGGCAGACGCTTATAGGACAATATGTTCATACTAACTCAGTGCATAGATATTTCAGTAGCTCAGATTAGACTTTTATCGATAGCATTTCTAGATGTTAAAGGAGCCTGTGACAAGGTAGACAGGGAACTGTTATGGGATATTCTTAAGGACGAAGGCACAGAGGACGATTTAGTGGAGCTGCTGAGGGAGATATGTAGAGACAACCGAGTACAAGTTGTATGGGAAGGTCGAAAAGGCAATGAAGTGGTGGGAATCCGCCAAGGACTGCAGCAAGGATGTCCTCTGTCTCCATTGTTGTTCACGCTTTATGTTAAGGACATAGAAAGACGACTGGAAAGCAGTGAATTGGGGCTTGATTTATCCTACATGCGCAGTGGACAAATGGTGCAACAGAAGCTCCCTGGACTGGTGTACGCGGACGGCATAGTGCTACTAGCGGACAATAAAATATTTACAGACACTTGTAAATTTCTGTGGCAACGCAGCGACAAATCTAGGCCTCAAGTTTGGCACAGAGAAATCGGGAATTGCGATCTTTAATGAAGACACGAGTAATTACGTGGTGTCAATTCAACAGCAAGTCACACCCATAGTCAAGCAATATAAATGCCTCGGAGTATACACAAACGAAGGAAAAACTTACCCAAGAACCCACCAAAAGAGAACCTGAAAATTAAGGGGAAACGGAATGCTGCAATAACGAAACACAGAGCACCGTGGGGCTACAAGAAGTATGAGGTCGTGCGTGGAATCTGGAAAGGAGTAATAGTGAAAGCGCTAACGTTCGCAAGTGCCATTCTGTGCTTCAAATCTGACATCTTGTCGGGGTTGGAAGTTAACCAAAGATCGGTAGGCCGGCTGGCTTTGGGAGCTCACGGTAAAACCACGCATGAGGCAGTGCAGGACGGCATGTGTTGGGCCTTTTCTCAAGTCAGAGACGCACATAGCAAAATTAGTTTTCATGAAATACTCAGGGGCATGGATCAAAATAAACGGGAGGCTAGAGTGCACAAGTACTATTTGTACCTGAAAAGCGCGGAGAGCGAATGAAGGAAGAGGTCAAGAAAGTTGGCAACCAAGTGCAGGATAATTGAAAGTTAGAACAGACAACCAGCAGACGACAAAAGGAAAGAGAGAGAAACAGAGACAGCGAACTGGATGCAAAGAATGGAAACAAAAAAGACCATGGAGATTTACAAGAACGAGAATAAAGAAATTACAAGGGAAAATCTGTAGGATAGCACAATGGGCAGTGCCTTGCTACTGGAGGCTCGATCCGGCTCCCCAAGGACAAAAACATACCGGAGCGAATATTCGGAACCAGATGAGGCATGTGTATGTTGCAGCAAAAATCCGGAGACCACTCGGCATATCCTAATCGAATGCGAAGAGATTCACCCAGTGAGTACCGTAGGTAACGTACACTTTCCAGAAGCGCTTGGGTTTAACGTGAACGAAATCGTCAACCGGTCAGCAGTCAATATAAGCAAGAGGCGTTTAGAGCACTGGTAGAAAAAAAAGCAGGGAAGGGACTGATACGACCGAATCTCTTACAGTCATGGCTTGCGGTAAAAGGTAGATTTTGAAGGAAAAAACAAAGATTAAGGAGATGCGTACAAAAATACTAGATAAAAAACATATATAGCGTACCTGGTTAAATCAAGCAAGCTAGGTGATTATTCGTCACCGCTCCGTTTCAAAGGGGATGCCGTTAAATCATCATCATCAAGCTGAGTCACACACTTTCAAAACCTTTCCCGTCTTTTTTATCATTTAGGCATCCTTGGCACATGGGGAAATTAAACCTAGAACCACTGGCTGTGAACACTTCTGTGAAACTTCTCTTTTGGGCACTGTTAATCTCGCATCTTCATTATTATCACCTCATTTAGGGGCACTGTACCCAAATAGCCTCACTAAGCTTCATCTTAAAAAGAGACAGGCCCAAAAATTATATTTAATCTCCATATAAAGACTATAAACCCACGTTAAATGCCTTTTTTAATGCGAAATTAGTGCGAATGTTATGTCGAAAATGCGGACATAGCAATGTTATGTAGCCTCTGCAATGCCCGTGTTTCCATCCGCTCTATACAAGCATATGCACGGACACAGGTCTCTCTTTTTCTTTATTTTTTTGTATAGCGTGAACATTCGCTTGACGCACTTTCATACCGTTTACACCGGCTCAGGCATTTTTTTTCAGCAGCAAGCCACGTATACAAAGCATAGGTCACTGAGGCTGAAAAAATTTGAATCTAGCCTACCCGCAAAATCTTCATTTCGACCCTTCTGCGATTACTACCGGATTTTAATCGACACCCGTAGTTGGTGCTAACGAATCGTCGAACATGATGGAAATCGGTTGCCCTAAAATTTAGTAGCGTTCTACGCTTTTGCGCCACCGATATTCCAGCCATCTTTCTTACTATTTCTCCGCTGCATGTTCACGAACATTTCTTCTATTATCGGGCAGTGCCACTCCGCGGTCAATGTCCTCTGGATTAATCCTGCGACAGGTTAACAAAACATATCCCGGGGTTTCTGCGCAATTTCCCCATGCTACGCACTTATAGTCGCCATGAAAAAAAATGTTGCGGTTTTACGAGCCAAAACCACGTAATGATTGCGAGGCACGCCGTAGTGGGGGATTCCGGATTCATTTTGACCACCTGGGGTTCTGTATTAACGTGCGCCAAATGCACGGTACACGAACGTGTTTTTTTTTTTTTTCCCCATTTCGCCCGTCCCCTAGCCTGCTTGATTTGATCAGGTTTTACTACATACGTACATCGCTATCTAGCATTTTGTCATTCTGATCTCCATCTTAACTTTTACCACTATACTGTACTACTACCTACACACACTTGCAATGACTCATGTTCCGTCAATGCCTTGCCTGCTTTTATTGCACCAGTACTCTAATCGTTTCTTACTTATCTCGACTGCTGACCAGTTAGTTAATCATTCCACCTCATTTGAATGCCAACGCTTCTGGAAGGTGGACACTCCCCATACGAAGTCTCGCAGGGCGAATATCTTGGCGTTCCATTACGATGAGCCGAGATGTTTCCAGGCTCCCCCCCCCCCCCCCCCCTTTTTTTTTTTCTTGTCTCATTCTGTGGCGCATATCTGCTCCAGCATTTCTTTTTTTGTTTACTGACCCTGCAGTAAAGCCGCTAAATGATTTTGATTGCGATCAATGCGGTATACATCCTTGCTGGAATTTGTTGAACCGTTGCCGAATTGTGTATAGGGCTCGAAAACCCCTCGAGCCGTGCGATTTTTTTTCTCCTGTTGCATTAGCCGAGTGGAGCAGAGAGATGAAGATATTGAAATATGACAACAAGAAAACAGTGATCAAACGTGATTTTCCCTCATTCCTATCCGACAACCCCCTCCCCACGCTGCGCTCTGCATCGCAAGGCACGGAGTGGTCCCTTGGAGATAAGTGCCCGAATAATCGCCTTTTTTCTTCTTCCCTCCTAATTCACTACCGCTTCCCTTCGGCGCATTGTTTTCCAAGCATGTCGGCCACACTTGCACCAGTGTCGATGAATAGCGCGCTCCAACGAACGAGGCTCTAAAACGAGCTCCAACTTAACGCAGTACGAGACATGCGCAGCCATCAAACGAAGCCGACTATAACGCAACGCTGTCATCACGGGGCACCGACAGTCGGCCGGTTTGATCTTGTCAAAGCAGCGCCGCCGTGACTTCGGTGGTCGCGTTACGCTGCACGGAGACACCGACAGCCAGCGCGGGCGCCGGGTAACTTGGCGAGTTCATTTAGTCACCTCGGCGATAATTTTTATTGAGTCGCAGCGACATTTATCGTTATTCTTTTTTTTTAGCGACGTAAACAGCCCGCCAAAGTTCCTCAATAGAGCAATCAGGGTGCATTAAAACTGCTTGTCTACGGCAAAGCATGAACGCTCCGTTTTAGAAAATCGTCGGGGGGGCGGGCGGGAAGAAGGGGGGGGGGGGGTTGCTTTTCCATTTCACATTCCAACCACCGACTCGTCACATCAGGAGGTAACTTAAAGCTATAGTTTAAACATCGGGAAAACGCCTACGAACAACTGAAGCCTTAAAAAAAGAAAAAGAAACAGTCCGGGCAAGTCGTAATCGTCACTGAGCAACTTTTCGCTAATAAATTGAGTGTTTTGTGGTCGCGATCTGGCGACTGTCCGAAAGAAAAAAAAAATTACCAAAACTGGTCGGTAAAAAATCTGCACGCTGGCCGTATTGCGGTGAAAAAAAAAAAACCACGAAGCGATAGTCGCGAGGTTTATTTAAATGTTACACGTGCGACTTCCGTGCGCGTTTAACAAGCCGTCATGAGTGTGCCAGCGAGCGAGTACTGCAATGCAAAGCCCTCCTCGCTGTACGCCACCACTGCCGCACTGTCCTGCGTTGCAAATGTGAAAATTCCTATTGAACAGCATGCTACCATCCGTCGTTCCGTTAAATGGGCTTCTCCCGAGAAGGCCACCTATTGCGGAAAAGCCAGCCTCGGCGATCGAACACCCAAAATTGCATTCAAGAGGACGTGGTGGCTAAACATGTGTGCCCCGCGAAAGAAAGAAAAGAAAAAAAGAAAGTGATCAATGGGGCTAAACGTTTAATGCGAAAGCCATTTGTTATGCATTAACACTACAGGTTCGAATGCGCCCATCCCGAGTATTGTTGCTTAAAAATAATTTCAGTGCTTCCTTTACTATTGTTCGTGACTGTCAGAACACAGTTTTTCAGAGACGCGGCGCCGTAAAAGCTGTAAGAAACGAAGCTGCGGCAAGTTTTCTTTCAGACGAAAATGTATTCGCTCAAGAACGCGTACCGCGGCTTCAAGTTACACGCTGAAAGAGACGCAGCGGCAAAAATATATATGCATAATTAAAAGTCGGCAGACTACAAGGATTCCTCTAGCTTTGACCTCGTTTACTGCGGTAACAACAAGCTCCCGAGACAAAGACCGCCATTTTCCCAGGAACAGCATTTTCTTTGCAAATGGACACATCTCCATATAGTCGACTTCGTACAGTACTGCCTTACGTATAGCTTCCGAAATAGACGGACAGACGCCACCGCGCTCGGAGTCTGTACGGAGCGCAATGCAAAGGAGCGCCAAAGCCGTGCAACAGCGCAGTGGTCATCGCGTCCAGCCCTCAACTGCGCGCATTACCGTAAGGACACCGAGGTCGAAACCCAGTGATGGGCAAAGGTTCGTATTTCTTTGCCTCATGCGCAAGTTTGAAGCAGAGGATCAGGTGAAGACGACGACTTCACAACGACAGTCATCGGCGTAACAATGGAACATACACTAACCCAGTTCAGTGCCTCATCAGAATCCCTCGTGCGCATTGCACTGCCTTCGATTCTTTTTTGAAAATTAACGCGGAAACGATTACACAGGATATTGATCCTCGAGAATGACGTCCGATGCCCGAGACTGTACAAGGAAATGGTTTAGTCAGATTCTTGCAGTCGGCGTTCGAGAAAACCGACACTTACATGACCTGAAAAAAAAAAAAAAAAGTACCCGCGAAGTGCGTTTTAATACAGCAGATATCCAGCAGGCAGCGTCAACATGCCAAGCCATCGTACCATGCGACGTCTTCAATCTCAGAGTCCAGAAAAAAAAAAAAATTGTGGTTCGTGCCGTAACGAACACGAGGAGACGGTTATACGTTCCCCGTGCACACTCGGAAGGTGCTTTCGGCAGCGTCTAATTGCAGTACCTCAAACCACAAATCGGGTTTTCACGTTCGTAACGTGTCGTTCGGTCATAAGAATCGACATGAAAGGCAATTACATCTCTTAGCTGTCCTCGGGTCTCACGAGGTTAAACCGCCATCGCGAGTAAAAGAAGCGACGAAGCATAGCGTAACCTCGAATAGCGCGCTAAGGCTTGTGCCGGTGTCGCCGAGTGCCGATAACAGGCTGCATTTCGGCGACTTCCGCTTATCGGGTGAGTGTGTGTCAGCGTCGGCCTATGTGCAATACGCGACAACAGATGCGCCGCCGTCAACACTGTCAACAAATCGTCGGTGTCGAAATCGGGTCAGCGTCCTATTGTCGTTATGCCAATGCGACAGTGCGTGTCTACAGGGCGCAAAGCAAACGGACGGGAGAGGCGCTATCAGCACACGTTGGCAAGAAACGTCACAACGCAACTCGCAACAACACCGCTTGTCTAGTGCACGCTTTTCTTTCCATATTCCACTCCGTCCGTGAATAAAATAATAATAATAAAAGAACGCCCACGTGATAATGATCGTATTTAATGAATACCATTCGAAACGGGGCGGCGCGACAAATAGTCCCCTAGCCTGCTTTATTTAATCATGTTTTACTACATCTATCGCCATCTATAGCCCTTTTGCCTATCCGATCCCGATGTGAACTTCCGTCTATCACTATACTGTAGCGCTATAGCTACGCTTGCAACGACTCTCATTATATCAATCTCGTCGTTGTGTTGTTGTTTTTTCCCACCAATACTCTACACCTCTCTTACCTCGACTGCTTACCAGTTTATCCTTCAACCTTCTTTGAATCCGAACACTTCTGGAAGGTGGACATTCTGTATAGTGTTACGACTTTGCACCGGTGCCACCACTATCACGACTTTGGGGTGGTCCCGTAGCGCTCGTCACCCGTTTCGTGACAGAGCGTTGGTAGCGAAGACTCCGAGTCAGGCGTCGGTGAGAATAACGAAAGGGATTTTATACATTATATACAGGTCATTATACAGGACATGATCGGATCGGCACTGGTGCCGAGAGCTCACAGCAAACGCGACTGTTCCCGCACGGCGACGTCCGGCGAAAACGCGTGACACATCTCACTCCAGTCGAGAGCGGCACTGGCTCCCGGTGGGTCGGCGGATCCGGTTTTCCAGGCGGCCGCGTCGCAGCTTATAATGGCCCGAGAAACCATTGTCACTCAAACGGCCTAATACAAAGCCAGCACTCGACGGTCGTCCGAGAGGTCCAACCAGCGACCGCGCTGGCCACCCCGTTCAAAGTTGGCGGGCGCGGTGACCTCCCGGCAAAGGGAGGTACGGCGCCGGGCTGTCTGGCACTTGGTGGCACGTTTGGACATGTCGCTCGCCGACACTTCTCTGCAGGACACCGCTGCCTGACGGCTCAGCATCTTGACTTGTCAAGGGAGAATTAGGGCGCTGTGCCTTTCGGCGCAGCCCCGGGTTTGTCCAAAGGGCGCTCGCAGAATAAGTTCTGCATCTTGTAGATTCGGAATCCGGGCTGGTGGTAATGGCACAACAATAGGTCTCGCTTGGTGAACATCTTGGGAAACATCTCATACTCAACAACCAAAGCGCCACCCACGCTTGAGTCGCAAAAAAAAAAAGAAGAAAACAAATCGGCGCTTACAAGTGTACACTCCAAAGCACATATATATATATTTTTTTATCCGGCACAATGTTTCCAATAGCCGCATCAGACAAACGGCGATAACATAGGTATATACGGTGGTATAGTAAACTCGAAAACCTAGGGCAAAGAAGGCCTCTCGCAAATGGACTAACACGGTGGTTAAATTACTTTCCGTTATGAGAAGAGATACGAATGCCGCGCGCAAGAACAAAAGGTGTTGGTTGGCGCGAGACGTCGCCGAAAAAGCGAGCCGTGCTCAAGGTGCCACGCAGTAGCGCAGCGACACCATCGACAATCTAAAAGGGCAGAGTTGAGAAAGTGGCTGTTGGAGAAAGGGCGAAAATCTCGAAGAAAAAGAAAAGATAAAACTGTTGCAGGAACTATCGAAGATGACTGTCAAAAGTAAGCGAACAGCATGTGCGGGCCACAAAAATCAAATGAACCCGCTAGCAATGCTACTTCCGAAATGTACTACCGACAATCGATAACGGTGTTTGGTGATAAGGTGGCGCAAATAATAATCGTTTTTTCTTTTTGTAGACGGCACTTTAAGATGACGACAACCGTGTGACGGCGAAGGAGTCACAACAGCGGAGATGATGACGGAACGACGACGAGGGCTGCACGCCCAAGTTGACGTGACGACAACTGAATTGCGCGACATCGCGACGTCGGAGGCATGGCGACAAGCGTGACGACAACGCCGCGACAGTAATGACTGCGCGTCTGCGCTTATCTCTCTCTCTCTCTCTCTCTCTCTCCCCGCTCGCTTAATCCCCGGAGCCCAGATACTCATTCGACCATTCTCGCTTTACATAAGGTGTTGGTGTTCTCAAACAACTATAGTCTAAAGGCACATCACGCCCGATAAATGTGCGCACAGTTAAGATTAGAAGTTTTAGAGCAGCATCAGAAGAACCATGCGGAACTATTGTTGCCGAAACGAAAGAGCACCCCGCCAGCTGGAGTAACACAAATGCAGACACCCACGCATCGTGAGAGCAGCGGTGAAAAAGTCCGGCCACCGACCAGGAAAAAAACGGGCGAAAGAGCGAAAGAAAATAGGGGCGATTGTTCTGTCGGCGCCTCCCTCGTTACAGTGTGAATGGAAGCGGGCAGCGAGAAACCGCCGTCCACTGAGTAGTACGTGTTGCCTCATTCCTCTTGTAGGTGAATACTTCACGGCGTAAATCGACGCACTAGAGATAAACGAACAGTCGATTAATCCGTGTCACGATGCACATATACGACGCACAATCCTGTAAAAAGGGCACGTGCAAACACACACACACACACACCTTTGACCGTCGACGCGGCGAGCGGCGTGGACCGTGCCAGGGGTCCGAGCGAGCCCAGGGTCTTGTTGGCAGCGCCCACCGGAGTCGCGCAATCTGCGAGAAAACAACTGAAGTTGAAACGTAACGTCCCAAACAACACTCGGGCTATGAGAACCACCGTAATAGGAAGGGGGGGGGGGGGGGGGGGGGGGCTTCAATTAAGTTTCCAAGTTTGTTTTATTATTATTATTATTATTATTTATTCCGCACCATAGGCACCGACAGACGCGGTCGGCAATCAAACCCACAACCTCGTGCTCAGCGGCACACAACCTGACAGCCAAGCACTGAGCCATCCGCGGCGCCCGTCTTTGATATCGCGCGAATCATGTCGCGCCAAGAATGTATTTTCAAATCTTGCATCAGAGAAAGCTGACGATGATCATTACGCTGAAAGGGAAAGGCGGTTCGCGGGAGATTCAGCGCGCAGCCCTGCTATACCGTATGTACGATCGTATCAAACGCAAAATGTCGACGTTTACGTTCCCCCCCCCCCCTCCCTTTTTTTTCTCGGTTTTTTTTTTTTTTTTTTTTTTTTTTCAAGTTTGACGGCACGTCGAAAAGCATCGATCGAATCGATCCATTATACGCGCGGCGCCCCTAGGAGAGGCCAAACGTAATAGCACGCTTCATCAACACTAAGGATTCGGTGTCCTTGCAGGACTTTATTTCCCTATAGCGTTAAAGATGTGCTCCTCCCAAGAGCTCCGCGAACGAAGGACATTGGAGTGTACTTCGATAGCTCTCAGAGCTTCTCGCCCCACGTTCAACAGACGAGGCAGCGGGCACTTCGAACGCCCGGTACAGTATGTCGGGTGAGGAGAGACTTCAAACAACCTGTGCCATTTGTAACTGTATATAAGAGCGTATGCCTCCCAGTTCCTCAGTACGCCTCCGTGGTTTGGGGCGGCACTTGTAGGTCAAATTGCGAACTTCTCGAAAATGTGCAAAAATAAGTTCACATCTACATTTAAACAACGATTCTGTCAAAGCGTATTGGCTGTTGGGTTGTCACAGGTGTTGACAGGGAAGGAAAAAAATACCGGTTCGGTTCTGCTTCAGCGGGCTCCGAATTCGGTCAGATTCAGTTCCGGCTCGGAGATATAAAAATTAACGGTTCGCGAACCGCTTCAGCACGGTAAAATTTATCCTGCCCTATGGCGCCATGCTGCACAGTGCCATCGACTTGTCCGCGCGGCTCACGGGCAGGCTTTGTCAGGAGGTGGAAAAAAATTGGCTCCATAGCACCCATGAGACCCAAATCGGTCTCTTTTCTTTTTCGTTTTTTTTTTTTATGTTAACATCAGTGAACTTTATTGTGGCATACAGCTACAGCAGTCATACAAATAAAGACTCATCTTAGGCACTGTCGTCGCAACAGTTTGCGGTGCCTCGAAGCGTCCTCTCTCTTTTCCGTTTGACCAGAAAAAAATTTCGAACCGAATACGAGTATCAGAGGAAAAGGTGCGTCCAATATCGAATATAATATCGGTTATTTTCAATTCTTAAAAAAAAGTAAAGCGAAAAAATTTCTCGCAGCTCTCGGCAAAAAAAAAAAGGGGGGGGGGGGGAGGGGCTTGTTTACATTATTCTATACATGTAAAGCGTAACAGTATGATCACATCTGGTACAAGCTTACATTGAAAGTAATGAGAAAAGAGAGAGAGAGAGAGAGAGGGGGAACGCCAGCTGCATGCGGTAGAGCGTAGTGCTTATTCGAAGAACAAAGGGAAACTCCACAACGCCCGCACATCGTTTTGAGGAATCCAAATATGATGAGATTGGTGAAATAATAAATTTATTCGTCGATGTTGAAAACGCCAATTCATAGGCTGCCTATAAGACGAGGCGTGCTTACTCAACGCAACCATGGTGCGACATGGCATCTTCAGGAACACGATCGTCTACGAAACTGCGGTCGTGCTAAACAAGAATCATTGAGTGGATTCTTCGTTTGCATAATTCTTTCTCGATTGTAACTGCAAGAACCGTTGTCGTCCCCTATAGTATCCGACCGAAACGAATATCCGAGAAACCGCGAGCAGTGAATTCTCGAATCTAGTACGAATAGTAGAGCAAGTACTATATACCATTCACATCCGAAATTTCGAATATTCGCACACACCCAGAAGAAAATACTAGTCTTCCGAGGCGTACGAGGGCGCGGCTGTGTAAAAGCAAATCCTCCCGGTCACAACCGAATTGTCGTAAGGTTTTTCTTTCGCAAATGGCACGTTGCAATTTAGCGATGTAACACGGCATACTTTTTAAAATAAAGTATCGTGAATATATCGAAGGATAAAAGATATTACTAAGTCTAATGTACCAGTATATCACTTGCACAAAGATTACACGCGACAATCCTGAAGCAAAATGAAGTAAGCTAGTCTCACGACTACCGAGCACTTTATTTTTTGTGCATCACAATTTCCACAAATCAACTACATAGAAATGAGCAACTAATAAGCATGCAGTGCACAGCTGAATGTACCTCGCAAAATAATAACATTTATCTGAAAGGACAAAAGTAAAGAAAGAAGCACAATAGAAATAGCTTCCTTCAACTCTTTTTTTTTTTTTACATTGGCGGCACGCTCGCCAAGTTTGTGTCGTCAAGCGAAATAGGATGTGGCTAATTCAGGGTAAAAAAAAAAAAAGAAAGAAAGCCTACAGCAACACGACGCCTTAACTAACGATACAAGAAAGCACTAATGAATGCCTGCCTTACCTCGCCGTTCTCGGAGGTATAGAGCTGAACAGTGAGCATTTCGAAAGACGGGAGGGTACGCAGATGCAAGAAGAGTAGCAATCGTGAAACAAAACTGCGGCGTAGATACGAAGCAAGGCTATAGTGCACAGCTGTGACACCGACGTGAAAGCAACAGCACCGACGCTCCTCCGTCTAGGCATCACGTGCGTTACATGCGAGAAGGGAAGGATATGGGTTGACCGAGCGCCTGAACAGGAGGCAATATCCAACCAAACTTTGCGCTCGATTCGGCGCCGATCTCTTCTTACGCCTCCACCGATGCCGCAGGGCCTGGCCATAAGCGACCTTCGTAACAAGAGTAAAAGCGAAAGGTACCACGTACGACATACACTAATCGCATGGCACCAATGCTTCGAGCTAGCTAGCGAGCGCTTGATGCATCGGAATGATATGAAGATGGATGCCTCGGAGCGATGAACAAGGACAGTTTGTGCCGAACACCCCGACGATCTTTCTTACGCATTCACGTGGCGCAGAGCCTTGCGCTGACTGAACCCGGAAAAAAACTGTCCAATGAGACATATTGTGGCCTGGAATTGACCCGTAGAAATCGACGTGCGTTGTGCTCTGCTTGGAGGCGCCAGCACGTTCGTTGAACAGTGGCACGCAACAAAAGAAAAGTTCCTGCGCCTATTACAGCTGTCGTCACCGGGCACTGAGAAGGTGACGCATTCATTAGTGACGGCAGTGTTGTTACAAGGAGCTGAGCTAGTTGGCTTTTTTTTTGTTTATAACGCAGCTCTTTGGCGCCCGTTCCTGCGTTTCGCGGCGCCGTCGTCCCTCGTCGTAACGAAGGTCATCTTCCGCGCGTTCCTGCTGCCATTTCTCGCGCGCGGCGCGAGTCTTGCTCTCCCCTTGTCCTCCAAAGCCGGATCACGTGTTCTCGCCTGTCCTCTCGCCCTCTTACTCCGAGCAGCGCCGTTGCGGTGACTCTCGCCGCTACCGTCGACTCCGCCCTCTCCGTTCCTTCCCCCGCTATCGCGGCACTGCCGCGGTGCCGGCGGCGGGCGCTGCTTGCCGCCTCGCGCGTGATCTACGGCTCTCCGCTCCTCTGTCTCCGCGTCGCGTGGCTGTACGGCTCTCAGCCGTGTCTCTGGCTTCCCCGTTTGCGGGGCGCGTTCCTCAGTGGCATTTGTCGCCTCTGGCAGTGTTTGCGCCCGGCTGTCCTTCTGCCGCCTCCACTCTTGCCCTATGCTTCTTACGTGGTGCAGTGCCGTTGCGGTGACTCAAAAGACCGTTATAGCGTTTCGTCCCCTTATTTCTACTTCCCACCCCAACCTTGTGCGGCCACATTGAGGCCTGTCTGTGAGTGAATGAGTGTGTGACCTCTACTTAATACCTCCGTTCTCCACCCGTTTCCTCATGCCACCACTTCAGAAGAAACATTAATAATTGCTATCTCCCCCCCCTCTCTGTGGCGGTGACCCACTATAAGATGGCGTGATGGCGCGTCGCCGGAGCCCCGGCTCGACAGTGGTGGATCGCAATGTGTGCTGCCCAATCCGAAACGCAGAACCGCCTCCGTTCGGCACTGCGTGTTCTGTATGCGGTTGTCTGTTGTTGATATAATTAAGGCAGCAGCTACGCTCAAAGATCGCATTACCAAGAAGTGTAATCGTCAACCAATCCCCCCCCCCCCCATTTTTTTTTTGTTCTCTGGGTCACCGTCTCAGTTCTTTATCTAGTAATAGAAAGCGAGACTGGCCTAACGGCCATATAGTGAGAGCTTGAACAGAAACAGTGATTCCGCATGCAGCGCCCCTGAAACAACGTTTTGGCCGCAGAACGCAACTTGCATGGCCGAGTTCAGAAGTGCAAGCGTCTCTGCCGAGGTGGCCGACCGTATATATATATATATATATATATATATATATATATATATATATATATATATATATATATAGTTATCAGCCCATACCGTTTATCCCCATTCTGGCACATAACGCTACTCCTGAGTCGTAACGATGTTCTCGTGGGGTGCGTCGGCCGAAAAGTAATTCTTTCGAAGAATCGCTTGTATACTGAGACCCCGTTTGTATCCTATATGCCTGAACCGTTTCGTGCCGAAGCGCGGTCACGGCTATACTTTTTTTTTTGTTAGGTTCAGGTTCAGGCACGTTCTAAAATATATCGGTCGAATTCGGGTTGAGTTCCGGCTATAGCCTGAACTCAACCGATGCACTTAGCGATGCGGTTCAACACGCGCGTCTTTCATAAGCTATGTAGTACAATTAGGAAATACATGTAAAATAACATGAAATCTTCATAAGAAACAATTAAATCAGACGAACTGATTCAAAATAATGTCTTCGTCCAGAGTGTTTTGTAGTCTGTCCCAAAACAATGTCCCATCTTTACAACTTTTAGAGCGATTACCTAAACCGCCGGTGAAAGTGAGCTACTAGTCTTTCTGTAGAAGCACAGTAGAAGAAGCGCAGTAGAAGCGCTGTTCCCCGCCGCCCCAGCTAGTTTCCGACAACGCTGGCTTAAAGTCAAACTGCACTTCCACTTCCACTTTGCTTTGCACTTCCACTTTGGCTAAATTGGTCATACAAATGAGTAATATATACTACTGAAAAAAACATTGCTAAATTTTCAAGGCTAGTGATTGGCCAATTTTCTTATTAACGGCTTTTAAACGGCACCTACAAGCTGACGACGCGCGCACCCGATGGTTACCGGACATGACGTAAGTCCCAGCACGCGTCGCCTTCGAGATTTTCCGGCGCGGCAAAAAGAGCCGCGGGCGTCGCCTAGGCTGTTTCACATGATCAGCATAGACGACCGAGCGAGCCGAAGAGCGTGTCAAAAACCGTAAACGTCACGACGTCCTGCTCCCACGTGACCAGTACCTGCGTGACGACGTCACGACGCATACACCGCCTCGGTTCGTAGAAAAGTTTCTAGAATAAATCTAGAGGTGGGGGGGCGACTACCGAAGAGTTCGAATACGAATCGAGCACGAATTGCACGTATCGAATATCGAATAGTCAACCGCAGACGCATAAACGTATTTACAGCAGGTATATTTATTTCTGCACAATTAGGTACAGAGCCTGCATTCGATCATCAATATATATATATATATATATATATATATATATATATATATATATATATATATATATATATATATATGAGAGAGAGAGAGAGCTTATAATCAGGGACAAATAATGTCGTAAAAACACAAGATTACTAATTGCCATTAAGAACTGCACCAATAGCCTCTCAACATATTTAGAGCCTCGTTGCAAAAAAAGCTTTCCAAGACTGAATAACTGCTGTACGAAATCGAACTTTAGAAAAACGCTAAATAAATTATTGCCGAAAAAACAGGCGCAGTTGTGATTTAAAAAAGAAAAAGCCTGCTGAAGGACTTGTGTGAAGAAAAAAACTCGTTATAGGACCAGTTGCGAGTAAAGATAAATACTTGAACAGACTGCATAATACATAAATCTAAAACAAAGCTTGCATTATTCATTCTGTTTCTGCATTCCTTTGAAAACTTTTGCCGTTGTTTCACTTCTCAAGATTTTTGACAGTTTAGCAGACGGAGAACAGCAACAATATTTTCCCGGCAGGCTGTATGACGATGAAGCAACATTTACTGGGCCCGAAATAAATCGGTGGTGCATGCAGGCACCAGAGGGTGGTTCCCTAGTTACGGGACCCATATGTTCCCAGAAGCTCCTGGCCCCTGTCCATCAGTGCGAGCTGAATCGGTAGGGCGGGGCTGGATAACAAGGTCTCCCATCGCTCAAGGGGTTGGGGATTGGGGGTGTCGGTCTGCCAAGACGTGCCGCATGGTGCCCTTTTCTCTTTTGCAAAAAGGACAGAGCATATCATGTTCCGCAGGGTACATGCGGTTCATCAGTACGGGACGTGCAAGCGATCTCGCTTGCGCTCGACGCAGGATCGTCTGTTGTTGCCTGGTGAGTTTGGGTTGCGGTTATGGTAGTCTGCACCTTTCCTCTCGGTAGCAAAAAAAAAAAAATGTTCTATCGATTATTGAAAATACAGAATAGCTCCTTTTCGATTATGAGTAGTTGGCGTGTAATATTCGATTCGTATTCAAAACTACGAATATTCGCCGACCTCTAAGCAAGTTATTTAGGGCGCTCTGACGCTGGCCAGTATTAACGCGAAAGCGTTAAGAGCCCCCTGCCGCAGGAAATTAGGCGACGCGCGTCAGTAGTCCTGCGTAGGACATCGCTTCGGCAAAACTATTTTCTAACCACCCATACCCAGGCCCTCCATGGGGCGCAAGGAAGTTACTGAACTAATTGAATTTCCAAAGCTTAAATACGTAGAAAAATCGTCAAGTACGACTTACACACAACGTACGGACATTATAGCGTCGGATTGTAATTTGAATATACGGGAAAACATAATTTCGTCACGCGAAAACTCACACAAACCCCTTTTCCAGCGTTTCTACCGTCCATAGACCGGCCACGGCGTCCGCCATTTGCGCGCGCCTGTTCGCGAATATTTTGCGAGGCCACGAAGCCCGGTTCCTTCCAACACTTCCAGATGGCGCTCGCCTCCTCCGCATCGCGGCCAACGCAAGAGGCGGCGTTTCTACCAGAAAGCCCGCCTTCGTGCATATATAGCGTTCACCGCCAGCTTTTCCCGGTAAACATTACGGTTACATACGCTGCAGTTGCCGAGAAGGGTGAGAAGCAGTCATGAATCTTTGAATGCTGTCGCGCTCCACTCTGAAAGGCGAAGCCTAAGCGTCCTCCAAATTTTTATATATAGTTTCGGGATTCAGAGGTTCATATAACGCAAAAAAAAGATAAGATCAATATTTCGTGTCAGTACTTTTTTCTTGAGTAAACAACATACAACACCAGATGCGTGCACGTATTACTCGAAGGTTTTACAGTGGAAGGGCGCAGTTGCCTTACTAAGGCACATCTAGCTGTTTGTTTACTAACGATGACTAATCGACCATGGAAATAAGTGAGACATAGTATACAGAGAATAACGGGAGGAAATGCGTCAGCCAGCTCTCCTTATCAGGGCATGACGAAGAGATGTCCTTCCTACAGATAACAAGAGATATAGTAGTCAATGTGTTCTTTCTTCCTTTCTTATTCTGAAAATGGCTCATAATGCTTTTATTACACTGATGTAAGGCAACTTAGGCCCTTTCTTTATAAAACTTGTGCTCAAACATGTACGCATCCAGTTTCTTTTTTTTTTACGTTGTTTTCTCTAATTCTTACAAATAAACGTTCGGTTGTAAGTCAGTACTTGCGTCATGTGATCTTCCATCGCTGTCTATAATCATAGCGCAGAAAGTTCAAAATGAAAAGTATCGCTTATAGGGACACTAAAGAACAAAAATTTAAAGTGATATAAAGAATTATTGTACTACAATACAAAACAAAACTTCTCAACACAAAGCGAGATTTGATAAGCGAGACAAGACGCAAACATGCGAACTTTGAAGTTAAGGACTGAAATCCGTGTCGTCACACTGACGTACCGGCGTTCTGAATTCGGCGCGAAATTTTAAAAAAGGTAATAAAATGCTGAACCTATTTTTTTATCGTAATTTAAGTGTATCGCAAAAAAAAAAAGTTGTTAACGCGAAATCAACAAACAATGTAGCTTTGAAAGAATACACTATCCCCCCAAGCTGATTGGAAGTTTCTCCTCGTCTCTTTAACGTTTGTCGAGAACAATCAACCCACGATATCAACAACAAAAGAGAGAGAGACGTTAGGAGCTTTTACAAATTTATCCGCGTTGGAACGGAAATCAATCCGAAGGGTCAGCTGCCGGACGACGCACAGCCATCGCTAACCCTGCACGGAGAAAAATCGAACCCTGGAACCTAAGCCGGGACGAGAGGCAATGAGCGAGCACAAAAATCTGACAATGGATACTGAAAAAAATTGCGCGGAGACACAAGGACAAGCGCTAACTCACAATTGAAGTTTATTCCAAACGCATACACGAATAAATATGAAAACCCAAACAGAACAACACAAGGCTATTATTTTGATCACGTGGTACCCCATGTAACTGACTGAGTTGGCCAAGAAATGAAACTGCCTATCAGAGAATCTGACAATGGGCTCTTCGACAGGGAATCTTTTGTCTTTCATCTCGGTACTTTCCGGACCCACGGCTTCTACGGACCATTGCCCGATTGCTCCGAGTGAAATTTGAGCGTGCAATTCACTTCGCTCGATTGCGGAGAACGATCCAACACTTGCCTGATAGAAAAACCCCGCCGCTGCTGCCTGAACGCACTAGATGGGAAACTTTCAGCGGAGAGGTCCAATCTCCTTCGCTTGAAACACTTCGCGTTATCGCGCAGTCACGGCTAGGAATTGTACATACAAGTCACAAAAAGAAACACAGTTACTGGCATGCCGTTACTTGATGCCAAATACGCAACCTAAATAAAAGAAATAAGAAATGTAAACTAAAGCAATAAGGAAACAAAGAAAAGTCAATCAGTCAAAAAGCCAGTCGAAGTCACACATTGGGTATTTATGTGTCCTAGTAGAACCCTGGGAGTGTTAGCCAGCACTCCCAGGGTTCTACTAGGACACATAAATACCCAATAAAATGGATGGGAAAACGGCGCCGCGGTAGCTCAATTGGTAGAGCATCGCACGCGAAATGCGAAGGTTGTGGGTTCGGTTCCCACCTGCGGCAAGTTGTTTTTTCATCCACTTTAATTTCCATTAATTTATCTTTCTTTATTTCATTTATTAAGCACAAGTAATTTATTTCCCCTATGTTGTCCTTAGTGTCAGTGTTTGTTGGCTTCTTATGATACGACTATATACATACATATATATATATATATATGTGTGTGTATATATCACGTGCGCGCGCAAAATGTACTAGGAAGCCACAGTTCAGATCCAGGACACTGCCACGGTCCAACCACGTCCCGCAGCTCCAGTCACGTGTCGTGACGCATGGATAGAGCATTCCTCAAGAGAGCTCTCGAAATTGTAGAGCGTGTGCAAATAATTAAATGATGTCGATTGTCGCCAACACCGCAGGTGAGGCATAACAGCGCGCTGAATTTCTGAAAACGAATTTTACGTACTGTCTCGTGTAAGCGACATCCAGGCGAAGTCGACGAAGGCACATTCGACAACGAACGCCCCCTCCGTCGCAGTTTGTAATTAGCCACGCTAGGAAAACTACAAAGTAAACAGGCTGTAACATATGCCTGTCAGTACATTACGCAATTTGGTGTGAGATGTGCGAGGCAAGCAGCTAGGCTCAACGTCGTCAGCACAAATACTTTTATGCAACGATGTTCTTTGCGACCTTGGACAGGAGCTAAAGCGAACAAAAAAAATAAAATGTCGCAAAGCTGACGATTCCGTTCAGGTTACTCCACGCGCAGAACGTCAAAATTTGCACTTTAGTGCGACCTGCACAATTTGCACGAGCCGTTAAACGGAATTCAATACCGCATTATAAGCGCCAGCAAGATGGCGTAACGGGCCCGCGGGGTCAGCAAAGTTATTAAAGTCTCTAATATGACGACGCGACGCAGTGACTTACCCAAAAAACAACGCGAAGCGCGCCCCGTGGGGCGATCACATCTCATTTACATTGGCTGTAACACCGCACACGGCGCATAGGGAAATTAGCGTCAGCTGCTGCGTTAAAAACAAAAAAAAAAAAGACCACAGCTTTTGGGGTATAAAAAAAGCAAGACGGCGAACGAGGACCCAAGGAATTAAGAAGTGCAAGGGGAACGACGAAAAACAGGTGGAAAAATAATCAAGTGAGGCATGCGGAGAAAAAAGAAATGATAATAGTGAGACAGGCTTCTTTCCTTCCATCTCCCAGTGATCAATGCTGCTCTCGCCGGTTCCTCTCTTCTTCACTGAGCCGCCCCCACGGCCTTCCGCTTTCGGTAACTTAATGGAGGGGACACAGCTGCAGGCAGAGGACTCGTTAGCGCACCTGTACGCTGCAGAGGTTGCGTACACGTGCGATACGCTGGGACAAGAGAGGACAGAGAAGAGCCCCTTCCCCTTAAAAAAAAAAAAAAGAAGAAGGAAAAGAAGGTTGTGGCCACACAGCAGGCTTCGTTCCCGAAGAGGACATCGATCACTCTCACCGCGCGCGCTCCGTTTCCGTCACGTCGAGCGGCCAAGCGCGCGCATACAGCGCCGGAGTGATTCCCGATGGGCCGCCGCCGCGGCACAGACAATGATGTGGTTACAGGCCACGGCGTCACACTCCTCTCCGTCAGCGAGCACGACAACTGTATACGTGTGTCTGGTAGCATGCCGTTCCATCCGTTTCATTGGCGTCGTTCCTGTGTTGCCCCGTGATAGTTGAACGCAGCTGTGCATCAAGCTCACGAGTCGTCCGGAAGTCCAATTACGAGCGGGTATTACGTGCATACGTCAATGTATGCAGGCCTGATTTTCTCATTTTACCTTTTCTTCTTTTTCCTCGATTTATCTATATATTTAAACAAGTAAACAACCAATTACTACTACTACTACTACTACTACTACTACTACTGCGCGCCGCCTTCGGGATCGACGCGGGTCGTAACGGAACCGATCGTAACGTTTCCTCTCACAATAAAAACAAAACAAAACAAAACAAAAATGCTGTCGTATTGCCATCGCCACCATACTATGCTTCTAGCCACGACAGCCATAACTAAGGTCGCCGTCTTCTGTCATCACACAAAGGCTCGCGTCAAACAAATGCTCGCTTTACACAAAACACGTTGGCCCATCTAGTAATCGCACCCCAAACGCTGCTGGGTAACCAGCTACATGCAAAATGATTCGCATATAACATCGACTCCCAGAGTGCGTGGGATATGCATATATTTTATTGCGGTTATCATTATCAGGATACTTCGGGCATTTTCCGTTATTTATGTTTCTATCTGTCTGTAACCATTTTCGCCACCAACTTGGGTCACACGGTCACGGTGTGTGGTCTAATAAGTACAGCATCGGGCCGCTGTGCAAAAAAGAATATTTAAAATTTCCCCGGTGCTGGGAGGAATCGAACCCGCAACATATATATTTAGACAATCATGCCCGAATAAATATTCACAAGGCGCCACACTTCGCGGCGGCGGCGCCAGAGGGCGCGGCGTGTCCAGAGGGAAGCGCCGGAGAGGAGCCCGGCAGCAGTATACACGCCTCATGCACGGCACGTTTCGGCGGTGACCAATACGGTGTGTCGTTACGAGTATTCTATGCTACTCGCATCAACGCCTACAATTAATCGTCTCGAGACGGGGTTCTGCCGGATTTTTTTTTTGTTTGTATGTTTTTGTCGCACCACACCAGTCGCGGCGATAAGAATCGAGTTGAAACGCTACTGCGTCCCTGAGCGTGAGCTGTCTTCGGTTCCGAGGAGAACACAGACGTGCGAGCCAGCGCATTAGCCGCAGGACAATTGCATCGACTGTGCTATTGCCCCGCACACACACGCACGCAGCTGAGCTGTACGTGTTGACTGACATGGTTCAACGTTTCGTAGGTGCACAGCTCGGCAAGGTATACGAAAAACACCGTAGTTGAAAACACCATATTGTATATATATATATATATATATATATATATATATATATATATATATATATATATATATATATATATATGTATGTATGCATGACTAAATTTTTAAAACTCATCTGTGGCAGATAACACAATTACAATCCTTGAGCTGGATTGCACAAACAGGCAGACATTATTTGGACGATAAATCAAAATGCTTAATTGATTAACATTCACTAATTAAGTTTCTTACTAATCATTTTACAGCATATGTTGACATCTACAAATTGTAGCGTGGAAGTTCGCGAGGTAGATCCAATCGCATGCCCGTATTCTCAGGACGACACCAGTTTCGAGATAATTCCCGAACTGAAATTGCGAAGAAATACGTTGGCGGTCCAGTTACTTTTGTGCTTCAATGGATAACAAAAATTAAATTATGGGGTTTTACGTGCCAAAACTATGATTTGATTATGAGGCAAGCCGTAGTGGGGGTCTCCAAAATAATTTGGACCACCAGGCGTTCTTTAACGTCCACCTAAATCTTATTATAATAAGTACACGGGTATTTTCGCGATTCGCCTCCATCGAAATGGGGCCGCCGTGGCCGGGATTCGATCCCGCAACCCCGTGCTTAGCAGTCCAACACCATAGCCACTAAGCAACCACGGCGCGTGTGCTTCCATGCATAAAACGGCGTTTTGCTACAAGAGCAAGTGGGACGATAGTGCATTTTTACAGCAAGTTTTATGGTGCATATCTCGAAAAGTACGTAATCCACAGACCTCTTTTCAAGTGGACATGCCTTGCAGTCTCACGCGCTAGAATTTCTAAATTTCAATATGTGACATAATGTAATTAGCTAAATGTTTAATTAATGATATTTCGTTAATTAGCAGATTACGCATTTCGATTTCTCGTGCGAGTAATGTCTGCCTCTTCGAGTAGACCAGCTCAGGGACTAAAACAGTGCTATCTGGCAGAGGCGACATTTAAAGATTACCTTGCGTCTTCGAAGTCTCTGCAGAAACACCTGGTATAGCGCATGCACGGCGCAAGCTACAGCACGCCGTGCGCAGAAACATATACAGAGCACGGCAGTATACACAGCATGCAGTGTGCGCCATTAAGAGATAGAGGCTCTTTCGTAGAAACGGGAGAGGTCTGCCCAGAAAGCACGCCCAACCTGCTACTCCAGACGAATGCGACAAATGATACGCACAGGACATGCGACACTCGACACACGCATAAGACAACAAATAGAATTAAAGGATCTCGTTGAGGCCAGCCAGTACGTGTCTCGCAGGAAAGTTAAGAGTGCCTTCGTATAGTACGCGTTGCAGCTCAAAGTGCGATGACAATCAATTTTTTTTAATCGGCGCAAGGGCATCTAAGGCCAAAGAGTGTCCAGCTCAGGGTGTTAATCTTGACTGCATTCACTGCGGTCATTTTTTGGAAGGCAAAGAGGCAGTTGCAGATTGACCGCGCTACGCGCTCTCGAACGTTGCGAGCAGGGCACAGTGGCGATGTCACCGGCTACTTTTTAGACAAAGTGTTTCGCATAGGCAACGTTTGACGAATATACAGAGAAGACACGCACGATCACGCTTGTCAAATCATGTATAATGTACGGTGTGCAGCTGTAGTGATATATGCATTGTGCAACAGCATTTAGTGCACTGCATGCAGTACTGCAGACTTCAATGTATAAACGTTTACAGTACACAGCGTACAGTCGCAGCTGTACGAACACCGTATGACTCCGCACAGTACAACAAACTACAAATTCTGACGATGGTATACGAAAACAATCTTTGCCGGCTGTGACCTCGACGAGAGGAATGCACCATCCGCGTTTGTCAGACTTTCCCGGAAGATAAATCTGCTACGCGTGGGCAATTAGGGACTAAATATAGAGCAGCTGTAGTACAGCACCCGAAAGACTCTTTCGCGGTGGAATTGCCGGAAAACAAGGTCGTCCGAAGGTCGCCGTAGTAAACGAGCAAGACAACGAGGAAGAGAGAAGAAAAAAAACAGAGAAACAGAAAACGTTCCGAAGGGCGCTTGGAGTCATTTAGGACTGACGACACGGACGAGTTCGCCGACGTCCAGGAAGGCGACGCACAGTCTTTGTCAAAAGTACACGTGCTACGTATACGTTGCCTACGACAGCCATGCTGACTACAGGATGTCTAAATGAGTTCCTATAGCGTGCCAAAAAGTTCCAACGCACTGGGTCATGAAAATAACTCTCGTACTTGCCATACAGAGATGTAGAGTGTCAAGATGCGCCATGGAAAAACTCACCACAGAGAAACGATATAGATGGTGAAAGCGCTGAGTAGCCCGCACAATTCTGACAAAGGCAGTACAGCGATGTCCAACTGCCTCGCATCGAAGTAGAATTGAATATTTCTTTGTTTGATAGTGTCAACCTCATTCATGGGGTCATTACATGGAGGGTAACATTTCAAAAATCAATAATGCATAACACACTGTGATACACACAAATTTGCTGCTTCACAACGGGCATTCAACAAAGTCATCATAGCAAAACTTAGAATACACCAATTGTGAAGTACGTAATGTTACGACTCAACACGGCCAAAGGCGTTAATTGGATGTTAACCACGAGGCAACCCCCACCCATCCATCAGCGCATACCAAGAAGGCAACGCAGTGTTGACACCAACTGCTGCCGGGTCCACAAAAGGCACCCCCCCCCCCCCCCACTACCTGACAGCCGGAACTAACTAATGATGAAAAGGACCAACGTCAAATGCTACCAAAGAACGGCGCAGACCTTGGATTCCCAGGCTGCTATCCTGTCCCCTATTTCATGCTTCCGGTGTACGGGCGCATCGATAGGTGCGAGTGCTGGGGGACGATGCGATATCATCAGCGTGGTATCGCAACCGATTCGACGACTGTGATTGGCCGCGATACAGTCATCAGATTCCCTAGTCTAGTCGCCTAGGGAAGATGATGGCATTAAAAGCGGATACTTTTCGTGCAGTGGGCCGACGCGTCCTGATATGAACTCGGACGTTTAAGGCCGGCGGCCAGTTATCCGGACGCGCCGCGGACCTCACAGACCGCTGGCGTTGAAAAGAGCACAGGCAACTATGTCTCAGCGCCAAAAAATGACAATCAAGTGTATAGTGCCCTGTATCTTCCTTTTGAACGTCGCCCCCCCCCCCCTCCCTATTGGAAGTGACAAATAAAACTTCAGCGTACTAGAACTTACAGCTTGAGTGATATTGTGAACAAACATTTGGAAGAACTCGGAAGCAATATTTTTTGTAGCTTCCTGGGGAAGTAACTATCCTATGGAATGCAGTTTTGACTGGTTGCCCGGATGATCTCGTTCTGTTCTTGCTACTTTCCCGGATGTTCTCGTTCGAGTGCCCGGTGTTACGTTTCGCCTACAACGCGCGGTAATGCCGGCGCGGATGCAACGGACGCCGGGGCTTTGTTCAAAGCGGCGGACATTTTGGCCCGTTCGACGCCGCCGCAACGCCTACCCGCCAAGCGTGTCCAGGCGTGTTTCAGTGCCACGTGTCTTCGTGTGTGCGTGTGTGTGTGTGTGCCCACGCTTGTCAAAGCGCGGCAGCCGGGGAGCGGAGCTCCCCAAGTGAGGAGCCAGGCGGTCTGTCCGTCGGCGGGTTGGCGATGCGTCACTACACTCGGTTCAGCAGGTCTCTCGGCTCGACCGTGCGCGCCGTCGTGGGCTCATGCTCCGCCGTGTCGTGGGCTCATCCCGTGACCTTCCTTCTGGCCCGCGACGCCGAGAGTATAAGAGCAGCTGCCCCCGGACGCCAGGAGAGAGGCTCCGATTTGTACTGTTGAGTTACGTGCCCTCCCGTCTCTCCACTTCGGTCAACCTGACCGGCCGCTCTTTTGCTATGTTAGAATAAACAAGTTGTTCTGTTACCAGTCTTCTCTTGCTTTGCCGGGACCTTCGGATGCTTCCAGTGCCACAGGCCGCCAGGCCAACGCTACCCTTGGGGCTTGCGACCCAGTGGCAATATCGGGCGTCAGCACCGAGACCCCAACAACTGGTGCCAGCGGTGAGATCGCGACAACGGAGGCCAGCAGCGAAGAGATGCGGTTGACTGTATGCTGAGCAGCACAACGACCATCCGGGAGCAGTGCAACGAGCCCTGTGTGATGACTGGTTGCCTGCAGCGGAACGACTGCGCTGAATTCTTGGCTGCGAGGTTTGGTGAGTGCGGGACTTTCTTCTTCTGAGTTTTGCCAGGCTTTTGTTAGTGTCAGAAACAGAGCTGGTAATTGTGGTTGTCGTTGCTGCCGGGTTAGTTTGCGGCAAGACAATAGTAGGCAGTAGAGAAAGCAGCATTCAGAGCAGCCATGGATTTGAAGTCGTGGCGCAAACCGATATTGCTGGAGCTTGCAAGAGAGTTGGGTCTGGATGTCTCAGACAAACTCAGAAAACCAGAACTGCTAAGGGCTATTCTTGAGTTAGAAGCTGAGGATGACGAGCTGTCGGAATGCCTTGAGACCATTGAGGAGAGGGAGCGTGAACTTAAAGAACAGAAAGAGAAACAAGAGCGTGAACTTAAAGAACAAAAAGAGAAAGAAAAAGAAGAGCGCGACCGTCAACACGCTTTGGAAATGAAGCGTCTCGAGTTAGAGATGGAACGCGCTCGTAATGGAAGTCAGGCACACGGTGCAGGAGAACGAGTATTGTTCAAAATGACTGACCTGATGCGGCCGTTTAAGCTTGGAGAGGACATTGGTTTGTTCCTGGTTAACTTTGAGCGAACGTGCGAGAAGCAGGGGTTCTCTCGGGAAACGTGGCCACAGCGCTTGCTCACTTTGCTACCCGGCGAGGCGGCCGACGTAGTCGCTCGCTTGGAGAGAGAGGAGGCAGAGGATTTCGACAAAGTGAAATCGAGTCTGCTAAAAAAGTACCGGCTGTCAGCGGAGGCGTTCCGTCGGAAGTTTCGGGAAAATGAGAAAGGCAAAAGTGAGTCATATACAGAGTTTGCGTACAGGCTTATGTCAAACATGCAGGAGTGGCTCAAAGAAGAGAAAGCGTTTGGTGACCACGAGAAAGTTCTGCAGTGTTTCGGGCTAGAACAGTTTTATAGTCGGTTACCTGAGAACGTGCGGTACTGGGTCTTGGATAGGCCAGACGTTAGTACGGTGGCTAGAGCCGCTGAGTTAGCCGAGGAGTTTGTGACGCGTCGGGCTCGCGGAGCTAAGGACGGTCAAAAGGGTGAATTTGGCTCCAAGTTTGAGAGGCCGAAGTTCACACCCATGAGAGCAAAGGGGGATACACGTAGTTCGGATGCAAGTGAAAGCAGTCTGACCGAACGTACGGAGACGGCGGCAACCGAAGCCGAACGCAGAAAGCGGTTCGAGACGAGGCAAGCGCGCGTTTGTTATACGTGCCAGAAGCCGGGTCACTTTTCGGCGCAGTGTCCAGAAACAAAAACAAAAGTCGTGTTTTTGTCTTTATGTAGCACTGACGAGAACATGAAGCTTCTCGAGCCCTACATGCGAGACCTCCTCGTGAACGGGAAAGAGTGCCGAGTGCTTCGCGATTCCGCAGCTACAATGGATGTAGTTCACCCCTCTTACGTAGAACCCGATATGTTCACGGGCGAGTGCGCATGGATCAAGCAAGCAGTGGAAGCTCATAGCGTGTGTCTGCCGGTAGCAAAAGTGCTTATTGAAGGACCTTTCGGAGCACTTGAGACGGAGGCCGCAGTGTCATCTATGCTGCCCCCCCAGTACCCGTACTTATTTTCGAACAGGTCCGATCACCTCCTGCGCGAGAAGGGGCTTTTGTTTGGTGAGGCTAGCGTTCAGGCCTTAACCAGATCGAAGGTTCGGGAGCTCGCTGCAAAGGCGGTAGTTGCGGGGCCGACGTTGTTGAACGATGAGAAAGGGTCAGAGGCGCAGCAAGCTGATATTCAGAGCACGCCCGAACTGAATAAAATTGAGCCTGTAGCGTTAAAGGCACCAGATACTGGAGAGGAAAATCCCGACACGGGAAGGTTAGAAGAGCTGTCTCCAGATTTGCTCATCGCGCCTACGTCAGACGGACTAAACAGGTTGCTAAAAGTCAGCCGGTCGGCTTTGATAGCCGAGCAAAAGAAGGATGGCAGCCTAGAAAACATACGCTGCATTGTCAAGGAAGGTATCGCCAAGAAAAATGCTCGCTTTGTGGAAAGAGGTGGGGTCCTGTACCGGAAGTATCTAGACCGCAGGGGAGTGGAGTTCGATCAGCTGATCGTGCCTCAATGCTATCGTCAGGATCTGTTGCGCTTGTCGCATGGGGGTTCGTGGTCCGGACACCTAGGAGTTAAGAAAACTAAGGACCGTCTCTTGCAAGAGTACTATTGGCCAGGGTGTTTTCGGGACGCAGACCACTTTGTGAAGACATGCGACACCTGTCAGCGGGTGGGCAAGCCAGGGGACAAATCGAGGGCGCCGTTGAAGTTGGTACCTATCATTACGGAGCCTTTTAGACGGCTCGTTATTGATACAGTGGGACCTCTGCCGGTAACAGCCACGGGGTACCGACACATTTTGACTGTGATCTGCCCAGCGACAAAGTTCCCTGAAGCAGTGCCGCTTAAAGAACTCAGCTCAGTTGAGATAGTCAATGCACTACTGTCCATATTTGCGCGAGTTGGTTTTCCTGCAGAAATCCAGTCAGATCAGGGTACAGTGTTTACTAGCGCTTTGACGACAGCCTTTCTCGAAAGGTGCGGGGTAAGGCTGTTACACAGCTCAGTGCACCACCCCCAGTCGAATTCCGTTGAGAAGCTCCACTCCGTCATGAAGCGCGTGTTGAGAGCATTGTGTTTTGAACATCAAACTGACTGGGAGCTGTGTCTGCCTGGAGTGATGTTTGCATTAAGGACCGCGCCGCATGCGGCTACGGGGTTTTCGCCAGCTGAGCTGGTGTACGGTCGCTCGCTGCGATCTCCGCTTCGCATGCTTCGAGAATCATGGGAAGGCAGGGGCGACGACCCAGTCGTGGTAGAGTACGTGCTTAAGCTCCTCGAACGCTTAAGAAGGGCACAGGAGTTGTCAGGTGAAGCAATGGCAGAGGCCCAGCAGAGGGCCAAGGTTTATTATGATCGGACAGCCAGGGCCCGTCGTTTTGAGGTGGGCGATGAGGTCATGATATTGCGCACATCGCTAAAGAACAAACTCGACGTGCAGTGGGAGGGCCCAGCACGGATTGTTCAAAAACTGTCGGACGTTAACTACGTGGTGAGTCTGCCAGGAAAGCGGAAAGCACAGCAAGTTTACCACTGTAATCTGCTCAAACCCTATAAGCAACGGGAAGCAGTGGTGTGCATGATGGTAAACGTTCCCGAAGAGCTTCCGGTCGAGCTTCCGGGACTAGGCTCAGTGACGAACAGGAAAGACACCGATCAAGTCATTAGTGACTTAATAAGTAAAGCATCGCTGTCGCCTGAGCAGAAAACCGAACTACACCAGCTCTTACAAGAGTTTCAAGGTCTGTTCTCTGAGAGGCCTGGTAGGACTTCTGTCCTTACTCATGACATAGAACTTACCTCCCCAGAGCCAGTACGATCCAAGGCGTACCGGGTGTCACCCCGCCAGAGCGATATTATGGAGGCTGAGGTAAAGAAAATGCTACAGCTCGGTGTTATTGAAGCGGGTGAGAGTGATTATACCTCCCCTTTGATTTTAGTTGAGGTACCGGGCAAGGAACCTCGTCCTTGCGTCGACTACCGCAGGCTTAATTCCATCACTAAGGATCAAATTTATCCGATCCCTAACATCGAGGAGCGCCTTGAGAGAGTGAGTAGCGCTCAGTTTATTTCCACCCTAGATCTTGTCAGGGGTTATTGGCAGGTTCCACTTACAGAAGAGGCTAGTAGGTATGCGGCGTTCATTTCACCAATGGGGACATTCCGTCCTAAAGTTTTGAGTTTTGGTTTGAAGAACGCGCCATACTGCTTTTCAAGCCTCATGGATAAAGTGTTGCGGGGACAGCAAGAATTCGCTTTACCGTATCTAGACGACGTAGCGATATTCTCCGCATCCTGGCCTGAGCATATGGCGCACTTGCGGGCAGTGCTAACCCGCCTGCGCGATGCGGGCTTGACAGTCAAGGCTCCCAAGTGCCAGTTAGCACAGGCCGAGGTTGTCTACCTCGGACACGTGATTGGTCGGGGTCGACGCCGCCCCTCTGAAATAAAGGTGGCCGCTGTGCGAGACTTCCCGCAACCGCGCACGAAGACCGATATTCGGTCGTTCTTAGGTGTCGCCGGCTACTATCAGAGGTACATCCCCAGGTACTCTGATATCGCGGCTCCCCTAACGGATGCTCTAAGAAAGACAGAGCCGCAAACAGTCGTCTGGGATGAGACAAAGGAAAGAGCTTTTAGCGCCCTAAAGAGCGCCCTAACAAGCCAGCCTGTGCTACGATCGCCCGACTACACAAAAGGGTTCGTTGTTCAGTGTGATGCTAGTGAGCGAGGCATGGGCGTTGTACTGTGCCAACGGGAAAATGGAGAAGTAGAACACCCCGTCCTGTATGCTAGTCGTAAGCTGACGAGTCGTGAGCAGGCGTATAGCGCCACCGAGAAAGAGTGTGCGTGTATCGTGTGGGCCGTTCAGAAATTGTCATGTTACCTAGCTGGCTCGAGGTTTATCATTGAGACGGATCACTGCCCTCTCCAATGGCTGCAGACCATCTCTCCCAAAAATGGCCGCCTCCTGCGCTGGAGCCTCGCTTTGCAACAATATTCCTTTGAGGTGCGTTACAAAAAGGGGAGTCTCAACGGTAACGCCGATGGCTTAAGTCGAAGCCCCTAACGTGGGAATCAGCCTCAAAATTGCTTGTTACGGATGTTTTTCTTCCTGAGGCAGGATTTTTTTTTAACTTATTGCTTTTGTGTAGTGTTTCAAAGTGATGATGTGCTTTCTAGTGCAATTTTCCGATTTGTGGACGCGTTCTGAGTGCTGCTAAACTACTGTAAGGAACTAGGCAGCAGTATAAAAGGGGAAAGAGCCTGGCAGGGCTTAGTGAGGGTTGTGCCGTGCTTGCTGACTGAGCGGTTGACTTTCGGCGTAGTTCTAACGCTTGCCGGAAACGAGAACAAAAATGTCAACTCTCCCGAAGTCACTTTGCAGTGTCCTGTGTGAACCTGAACGTGAGAACGAGGCCTTCTCTGTGCGCTGCGCTCAAGAAACGCCAAAGGACGCCCGACTTCGGTTATGAGCATCATCGAGCGACATCCCTCCGGACAGCGGATGCAGTCCCCTGACCATCGGGATCTCCTTCCCCCGGCGGGGCGGTCTGTTACGTTTCGCCTACAACGCGCGGTAATGCCGGCGCGGATGCAACGGACGCCGGGGCTTTGTTCAAAGCGGCGGACATTTTGGCCCGTTCGACGCCGCCGCAACGCCTACCCGCCAAGCGTGTCCAGGCGTGTTTCAGTGCCACGTGTCTTCGTGTGTGCGTGTGTGTGTGTGTGCCCACGCTTGTCAAAGCGCGGCAGCCGGGGAGCGGAGCTCCCCAAGTGAGGAGCCAGGCGGTCTGTCCGTCGGCGGGTTGGCGATGCGTCACTACACTCGGTTCAGCAGGTCTCTCGGCTCGACCGTGCGCGCCGTCGTGGGCTCATGCTCCGCCGTGTCGTGGGCTCATCCCGTGACCTTCCTTCTGGCCCGCGACGCCGAGAGTATAAGAGCAGCTGCCCCCGGACGCCAGGAGAGAGGCTCCGATTTGTACTGTTGAGTTACGTGCCCTCCCGTCTCTCCACTTCGGTCAACCTGACCGGCCGCTCTTTTGCTATGTTAGAATAAACAAGTTGTTCTGTTACCAGTCTTCTCTTGCTTTGCCGGGACCTTCGGATGCTTCCAGTGCCACAGGCCGCCAGGCCAACGCTACCCTTGGGGCTTGCGACCCAGTGGCAATATCGGGCGTCAGCACCGAGACCCCAACACCGGATAACGGCACTGGCTTTTGGTCCAAGGTCACTCGAAGGTCGCCGACAACGGGAGGTAAAAGCACTTCACGCTTTAAAAAAACATAAACAAGATACACGAGAAGCGTCAGTGCGCGTTAAGTAAGGCTGCATTAGCTCTGCTCGATATCAAGTGACTCGACCCATCAAGACGTATATGAGGGAAGGGTACGTCAGTCACACTAGCACAAAAGAAATACGGGAATGCCGCGGCACAATACTAACACCACCCGCCGTAGTGGCGTAGAGGCTTTGGCGTCGTGCTGCTTACGTACGCCGAGGGCGAGAGAAAGCTTCGCGTTAGAAAAAGAAAGCAAAAGAAAACAGGCGGCTGAAGCAGACTGCAGAAGCAGGAAGTCATCGCAAAGGGAAAGCGGCACACACTCACGACTCTTGCGAGAGAAGAACCTCATCGGCAAGCTGGAGGAGCCGACCGCGACGGAGTCTCGAAAAGGACGGATGGACCGCGGGCGCACGCAGCTTTGCAGCAGGCGCGCGCGGAGGATCAACAACTAAAAGTGGGGGCCCGCGTCGCGGCGCGTTTCGCAAGCCTTTCATTTCCCCTCGCAATTTCTTCTCATGAGAATCAATCAGCGGCCACGCGCTTGGGCGCCCCGCGATGTCCGAGTATTGCGCAGCGCTGGATGCAGCGCCACGCAAACGGTCCCGCATACGCAACGTGACGGCCGAAAGAAGCCCGACACGAAAAAAAAAAAAAAAAAAGAAGACGCAACCGGCACGGTCTGAGCTGCGTTGGATGCACGCACCGTATCATAGGGGGTATTTTCTTCTTTTTTTTCTGCAGCGCATGGGAACCTTTGGGTAGCGTTCGTGGCTTCTTTATACAGAATGCAACGTAGTCCTTCTTTACCGACAAACAATGAACTATACGCCAACGGAATATATATGCGCTGTGAGAAATCCACGACATCGGGGTAAGCTGGAGCGACATCTTCGGGGCGCCACGGACACCCGCCTCGCGTTCTTGCGTGTCGTTTTAATGCCATAGCATTATGTCTCACGAGGCCGAGAATCTGGCGTGACCAATCGATGGTACCAAAACACACACAAAAAAAAATGGCGGACGGTGCAAACGAGTGAAAACACGTCAAAATATTTGCTCGGATTGACGAAGCATTTCTCGGGGAGGTTTCTGTAAACGAAGTAAATCGATGCCTTTGAAAAGAAAATGCCGTAAATTTCGCTCTGGATGGGAATCGAACCCAGGCTTGTTGGGTGCGAGACGAGTATGTCATCTAAACTTCTTTTTGGGCGAGTTGGTTCATCTCGAAGCATACGGGTAAACAGCGCAAACAGGCGACCACAAGAAGGGAGACACGTACACGCAAGCGCTGACGAACAACTGGTTTTATTGGCAAGGATAACACACCTTATGTGCCAGAGTGAAGCAAGGGAAATGAAGGGGAAAAACATGTCAAGGGTGATGGCGTGCCAACAACGCAAGCTGAATACGGCCAACCAAGCGCAACAAAACGCAAATATTTTCCTTTTTCTTTGCAACCTGAAGCCCCGATAGCCGCATCCAGAAGATCAAATTCAGCATCAAAGAGAGCAAGGGAAGCGGTGCTAAAGC
This sequence comes from Dermacentor andersoni, assembly GCF_023375885.2. Classification (NCBI taxonomy): domain Eukaryota; kingdom Metazoa; phylum Arthropoda; class Arachnida; order Ixodida; family Ixodidae; genus Dermacentor; species Dermacentor andersoni. The sequence goes on along the minus strand of NC_092817.1, from coordinate 125,531,726 downwards.
ACTTGCTACCAAATTTTCTAATGCGAAAGGAGGAATGGTAATAAAATTCGTGAAACAGTGCCAAACGTGCTAATGTTATACGAGATGCCAGTGATATGGAAGAGATAGATTGTCCTTCGTTGATGTTATGCTAGCGGTACGGTTATAATATGAAAGTATGAATCTGACTGAACTATTTTGAGCAAGCTCGAGTGAAGAAATAAAGTTTTCGTGATACGGGTCCCACACACCTGCAGCGTATTCTAATTTAATTTAGGACGCACTAATGACTCGTAAAGTAATAATTTCAAAGATGATGGTGCTTTGGAAAACTGGTGCAGTAAGTAACCAAGCATGCTATTAGCTTTACTTATCATGTACTCAGCGTGAAGGTTCCAGGTTAGATTTGCTGTCATATGAACTCTTAATACCTGTACGAGTCAACCGGTTCTAGAGGAATCTTATTCATACAGTAAGTAGGAAGGGTATTGGTGTTCCTCTGCACGCGCATAACTTTACATTTATCAATATTAAGTTCCATTAGCCAAGTGTTACACCAATCAATCACATAGTCCAAGTCCGACTGAAGAGCATTAGTGTCGTCGTTAGCAATTACTTCACAATATATCACCAATCGTCAGCAAACAAGTGAATGTGACACGTCAATGAAGAAGGCAGGTCATTAATATAAATCAGGAAAAGCAGGGGCCCTAGTACTGATCCCTGAGGCACACCAGAACGAACCTCAGTCAATGATGAGTCATTATTATTCACAGTAACAAATTGATAACGGTTAGTAAGAAAACACTAAATCCATTTCAGCAGGTTACTGTCGAGGTTGAAAAAGACTCAGCTTGGATAGCAGCAGTTTGTGGTAAACCTTGTCGAACGCTTTGCTAAAGTAAAAAAAATACACAGTCAGTACAGGAAGCACGATGTAAAATACAGTGTAGTCTATGAGCGAAAGATATTAGTTGGGTTTCACATGAGCATGTTTTGCGAAAAACATGTTGAGCTGAGGCGACAAATGGGTTCGAGTCAAAAAAGTTAACGAGATTTATAAATATCACATGTTCAAGAAGTTTGCAACAGGTGCTGGTAAGCGAAATCGGGCGGTGATTCAGGGGTGAGCTTTTATTTGAAGAAACGCTCCTGAACACATCCTTAAAACAAATTATATCGCAGGCGTTAAGCGTAATGTCTTAAGCCCGAAAAGCAGGAAAGAGGTCCGTCTATACATGGTTAGCGCGCAGGGTGTTGCAAAAGCTGCATCCTTACACCAACGCCGGCAAGAGTGTGCAGCCGTGTGCATGAGATCGACCGGGTAGCAAGAAAGACACCAATCGCTCCTAAGATCTCAGCAGCTCGTCCGAACAAGGAGGACGGAAGAAAGGCACGCTTTTACGTATCGTAATTTATGTTAGGTTAGTGTAGGCTTTGCTGACTCCAAAAGGTGCTTTTCAGGTGCAATCTTGGTGTACTTAATAGTTTTTATAATTTAGGTGTAAGAAAGGTCAAATAAGACAAATGAACGCACGACGACCGGAAAAGGACGCGAAAGTGCGCCGACCGAAGACTTGAGACTAACGGCACCATATATTAGTATGTGAAACTCATTAGTCAGCCGTTCCCGATTCTTAAATGCGACGCATTTCTTGGAATGAATATCCTAAGCGCGACGACGTTCACAAGATCGCCAAGGTCGCTCACTGTAGCTGCCGAGAACGCTAGCTAGGTCGTGTGCTTTTGTTGACACTAAGCGCGTTTAATTCCGACCATGGCCGATTACATTCGGACAAAAAACGGCAGTTTGAGCTCCAGCGACAACACTGATGTGGCGGCTGACGACACGGAGAGGTCTGACACAAATAAGTGTCAATTAAACAGATAAAAAAAGTTCGCTCTCCAGCAATCTGTCTGTAGCCATATTGCACAATGTGTGGCTGTATACGCTATGCTTTTCAGCATAACTGCCACTTCAAGGAGAAAAAAAAAAAGTATCGAGAGCAAAAGGAGCAAAAGGCACGCGAAGCACATCACCTATATGTTTAATCTACAGGAACCAAGAGATAAGTGTGTCGGCGCGCCGTCCGTAAACGTGTAGCACAGAAGAGCTTTTGGTATCTACCGTAATCACGTGCTGAGCCGGCCACTTCGACAATGAGTCACAGCAAAACGGGTGTCTTTTTTGACGTCAACAAGAAAAAAAAAGTACATGCACTTGTCTTTTGACCTCAACAAACGGGGTTGAAGGTCACCGCGCTTTGTGTGCTATACCCGGCCAAGCCAAACCACGTGTCTCGCACCGACCGGCGAAAGTTTATACGCTCCTATACTGAAATGGTTGGTAGGGTTTTACGAGCCAAGGCTGGCACAGCCGGCTACGACAGGAGCAGAGAGTGGGAGTTTAAGATTGATTTTCACCTCCTCGGGTTGCACCTAATATGTAAATATACGTTCAAGGCGAGGTTTAGCGACAAGAAAGGCACCAAGATAGCGAAAAGACGCGTCGCACACCACCCGCACACACCACTGCTTTCAACAACAGTCTTTAGCGTATTTCCAGCGCCAAGCCTCACCAGATATACGAGTATAATACGTGTATTTAGAGTGCACCTCAAAGTGACGTAGGTGAATTATGACCAAAAATAAAGAAAAAGAAAGGGGGGGGGGGAGGCATTAAGATTTAAGAGCAACGGCATTTGGCACGAATGTCATTGCGTTTATTCACGTTAAATCAGCGCTTAAAGAAGAACACCACCCCCACGCAGTTTCGAAAGAGCGCCGGGTTTCTTGGTGTTGTTTGTCCCGTATCCGCGACTTGGGAGCGCCTGTTCGGGTATAGTGCTTAAGAGCTTAAAGCAGTGCAAGCGGTCGTTTTCGTTGCATTCACAGTGCGTTGATGGTACCGCTTCAGAAAGGTTGCAAATGGTTTGATGACAACGGTTTTCTTTTTATCGCAGGTGAAAAAGTCAGAGCGAGTGTGGCGATAGAAACAAAGGTCTCTTTGGAGTGATTGCGTGTGCGGGTGTGTGTATATATATGTAGGAGTGCTCTTTTTTTTTGGCGGTTTTATATATACTGTGCTTATTAAAACTGCAGCTGTTAATGGCATTTCAGTGCACTTCCTTCATCGCGCGCCTACATGTCACTTTTGCGCGGGAAGCGAAAATAATGTCAAACTAGACCAGCTGTCCATCTTGACCAAGTACATTCCGCCTGCCATGTGACAGACAACGCCCACCACCCGACTCAGAAAGAACAAAGCACGTGGTCTGCGACAACGCCTGTAACGTGGCTGGCAAAAATCGATTTGGTCTTTCGGTGACCCCGTGCCTTTTTTAGAGCTACGCGTATACAGCTTTTAACGTAAACCACAAACCTATCGCAATCCTCGTAATGCTAACACAGGTCCGTTCACAGTTGCGTAATGCGCGGCCGCTTGAAAAGCTCAACGTGTGCAGTGTTGAACGCATGTATGGCCGCGAATACACCTGCAGCACGTTACCTAGCAACCAAGCAGCCACCGTCAGGGGATCCACGGCGCCAGCTGGCTGCTGGTGCGCTCTATATACACAGGAGTAAACGGGTCTGTAGGCCAGTGTTAAAAATATACAAGTGCCACGTAGCTGAGCAGAACCAAGGTAATGTTTGCCGTAATTGATGATAACATCATCAATTATTATAATTAGATGAAAAGTGTCAATGATGAAACTGTAGAGAAACATGAAAAACTCCCAATACAGCTTTCTGTTGCTCAATGCGTACGTGCTACATAAAAGTATTTCTCCCAGCGTTAAGAAGCCCGCGAATACACGCAATAGTGCCGCGCGACTGGCGGCTCGAGGCACTTTGCATGTATTCGCGGGCTTGTTTCACGCTCGGAAAAACTTTTATGTAGCACGTATTGAGCAACAGAAAGCTGTATCGGTAGTTTTTCATGTTCTTCTACCGTTTTCTCATTGACTCTTCATCTAAATATAATATCTGAGAAGTAGATTAATTAATTAAAATAATTATGTAACTAATCGGAATGCAATAAAAATCTGAGGTACCTTTAAACGACGGCAAACAACTCCACCTCGGTTCTGTCCAGCTACGAGGCATTTGCATACTTTTAAATCTTGTCGCGGGACAATTGGGACACCCTGTACATAATGAAGGTCAGATGAAACCCTGTCCTTTTTTTTTTAACCCGTCGTGGTGGTTCAGGTTGCAATACGGCATTCCGCTGCCGAACACGTGGCGGCTATTTCGTTTCGGCCTGACAGAAGCATTCCGCGGTACCGCATGGCGTACAGCGACGCTCTCTCGGCACGCATCCCGACGTGACCGGAACCGAAGAACGCGCGTGGACTATCGGTAGCATCGAGGTGCACGTTGAAAAACAGAACTGCACGCGGTCAGCAGTATTCCGGAGCCGTCCTCCATTAAGGCGTCTCTGTCACATCCGAATCATCCGGCATGGAGACTCGCACCCAGACCACAGCGAATAACCACAGCCGCCAATGGTTCTCGCCAGCGCAACGCGAATATGCGGCCCTCGAGAAGACAGTGCGGGCGACGACTGGGGACGGACATCGCGTCAGGGACATCCCGGCCTCGAAAAAGTGGTTGTGTATGCGTCGGTGTGGAGGCACGCCTGCATATCCGTGTGGGAAAACAAAAAAGTGCTTGCGTCTGGTTCCCTGTCTTTTGTTCACGTTTACCGAGATTTTACACGTGTTGTATGACGTTTCGAGGGTGTGTGTGTGTATATATAGCGACGAGAACTGGAGATAAATCTGTTGTTGAAAGTTAGCGCTGTGTGCGTGTCAGATGTGCCTTTATGTTGTCCTTGTCGTTCAGCTTGCGCTACAACAAAATAAGATATATGCATATATACGCTTCTTTAGCCGTTTATCCGGCCTTCGCGCACGACGCCAACGGCAACGACAGGCCGAGCTCGCGCACACCCGTCAAAGCGGTCTACCGAGCTATCCAGGTGCGAGACTGCGGCGACTAATCGGAATCGGCGCGCGTCTTTCCGTCCTTCTTTATTTCTCTCTTTCTTCGGCATGGGGTAAGTATACACACTTAAGCAGCTGGCATCACACGGAAACGCCTGCTCGTGCACGCATCGTCGTCGCGCATGAGCTGTATGGGCGCTTTCGCGGCACTACGTAACCAGCGTAGCGCCTGCGGATTCCAATTCCAATAGAGAGCATCCATCGTGCGGTGGCACGAGTTCAGGTGAACATTAGTGAAAAAAAAAATATCTGATGAAGTAAACGTATACATTACGCTGCCGCGAATGCGGGCCTTCTTTGTCTTTCTTTTTCTTCGGTGGTTTCTATTGCACGTCATCGGACAGCACGAGCACGTTCATTTGAGTGAAAAAGGTGGGTGACTATAATTCAAAATAGGAAGTTCAAATATGCGATAGTGACTGTTAACGAAGAAAAAAAATTTTAAAGGCGCCCGAAATTGGCGACATATCTGATCCAAATGCAAACTTAAACCTATCCGTCCGAGTTTAAAATACACTCGAAGAGTTATACTTACTATGGACAAAAGTAGCTAGACTCCCGACAGATCCTACGCACTCATATTTCTACATACGGTTTGGGAAGTGGTTGAATTCATCAGAAACAATGAGTAAAAAAAAATGCCTGACCAGAACGCCCAATGGTTACAACGCCGGTAACCTGCGGTTGTTAGCAACGAGACTGGTTGTCTTCTCGCTTTTCGTAACAGTTCCAAAATACCGTATTTCTTGATTATGAGACACCGAGCGCCTAAAAAGGGACCCCGCAAATACAGTAGCACATACCCCTACCCACCACCAAAACCCCTTCTCCACTCCACTCCCCCGGCCCCCCAAAAAAGAAATAAGTAACCGCGTTACGGGAGTGGGTAATTGCACAAACTACTCTCGAAAAAAAAGAAAGAGAAAGCAACAAGCCCGAAGTCTCAAACGACAAGAGGTAGAAACAAGTAACAGCCCGCCGCTCCAAACGAAAGGCGCAATTCCGCGGACAACACACGGCAGAAAGAGGACTCACGGTGAACGCCAGCCAGAGCACACGCAACACGAAAAAGCAGCCGGGACAGGAACGGTTCGCCGCAATGTTACAGCAGGTGGCCGCGAACCTCGTGAGCGTCCGTTACTTCCTACGTCGCGTACGTTAGCGAAAAGGAAAACATTGGGTGGAGGGGTGCGGGGAGGGGGTTAGATAAAATGCAAAAGGCGTCGACGCACGCGACAAGAGCGAGTTTTGAAAGACATACGGAGCGGTTTTCGAAGCGCGGTGCGACGGCAAGGTCGAGGAAAAGCACGTGCGCCTTCTCACCTCCGCACGTGTCCAGCCTCCTCCTCCTCCTCGTGACGCAAGCGCCGCAGAAAGACTTCCTCGCAGTCCGAAGGAGCCTGCCGTTAAAAAGGTATGGATCGAGAGGAAGGGCGGCACGCAGCCGCTTGAGAGCGCGGCTTTCACGCATAAATTGGTTCACTAAAACGAGTCGCAAGGTAGACGGATGGGTGCGGTGCTACATAGCATGTCGTCGCATAGCGGATCACTTGCATTGTTTTTCACGACGTTTTACATCGGGCGCCTTTGTTTTATTTTTATTTTTTATTTTCAGGTGGCCAGATAGGAGACTTCCAAGTATGTCGTATACAGACGCGTCAGAGTTCTGGTTCGCACGTCTGACGTTTCTGTGGGGCGCCCTCGCATCCAGTCCACATTCCGCGAGCACGACAGGATTCCCTAAAGAAGTGAACAACACTCTTACACCGTTCTGCAGCTGTGCGCTGTTCATGATTCTGAAGACGTCGAGAAAAATGTGGTGAAAGTAAATTTACGATGAACAGAATTAACTGGCGCCTGCAGGAACTATACTGTAGAGGAAGCACTGTCCGGCAACGGAAGCAGTACATTCCTAAAGAAAAAACAACGAGCAGCACTGAAAATATTTGATTGATTGATTGATTGATTGATTGATTGATTGATTGATTGATTGATTGATTGATTGATTGATTGATTGATTGATTGATTGATTGATTGATTGATTGATTGATTGATTGATTGATTGATTGATTGATTGATCAGAACGCCAAAGCCACTGAAAAAACTGCGCTGGGTGAAAACATATCTATAGTTTAAAGTAATCACGTGTAAATATTTTTAACACTTCGGAAGGTTGAGTACTGACGCATGTGGCATAGCTGACGAATGTCGAATTGCTTGGGCAAACGTATATCCTAAGCTTACACGCGCAGGACGCCACCACGCCACTGGACTGCTTGAGTTAGTAAGAAGCACGCAAGGCAGAAATGGAATATTTCGAAAGACAGTCACGTGTCAGCATACGACACTGTGTCACCTCTACAGTGCCATCTCACGTTTTTGAACATAAACGTCCCTCTTGCGTTTCTCGCGTCATAAATTTAGTCATAAGTCCAGTGCTGCGTCGCGATTTCTTCGTATTGCGTGTATCATATAATTATACTAACTTTTTTTTTTCAACTTGCCCTTCCAGCTGGAGGGCGTTGTGGGCCGGCTCCGGAAGCAGCACACTCGCTTGTTTCAACACGCCGTGATGCGCGATGCCAGCTGCTCGATATATTTGCAGCTCGGCACACACACACGCAATGTGCGCCCGTGACACACAGCGGCTATTCATCGCGCTATACGATAAAACATTCCGACGTCACACCGCGTGCGCGGCGGCAGCAGCACCGAGTGTGTCACCGCGCTCACGTGCTTTGTTTACACATTTGAGCGCGGGTGCGTGGCTCCGAGAAGGGGTTGCACACTAATTGCGGGGCGCGTTGCGCTCGTTTCCACGCAATCTGTGCACATTCTTCTTTTATGATGGGTCACGTACGGTCGGCTCGGGACACGCCTCTCGCCGGAACAAGCGAGAGCGATGACAGCTGTTGCGGCGACGATGTACGATGACTGTATACGCAGAAGCAGAACGACAAATCAAATGCGCCACCGCGGCTGGTACGCGATATGCTGAAAGCGGCAGCGATCTCTCTCTACCTGAGAGTGAGAGCGTGAAGACTCCAACTATAAGTATTTCAATCATTTTTTTTTTCATCGAGTATGCGGGAAGAATGCCAAATTGTTCACACACTGTTCCTCATATCCGAAAATGTTGCACAACCGGCTTTATCTCGCTGACATTTTTTTTTTCTCCTTAGTTTTTGATATGGAACGCCTCGACGATTCCTGTGCGTCAGCTCGTCTCTTCTCTATCTATCTCGTTACAAGACGGTCGTGAGGTCTATAGAGCGGGATTACGGCGCCATCCTATGGGCGTATCTATCTCGCTACATGTCCGAATTCGGAGCACGCGAGACAACGGCCACTCTTTCAACCCTCATTAAATCCGCGGGGCACGTCACGCACAAATATTGCACAATTGGCTCCCGCGAGACTGCACGCAACTATACACATATATACACCGAACCGGAGAGAGCACGCCTGCGCCATCCTCTTCGGAGTCGATATACAGTTACCCCGCTGTATACATAAGTGAAGCATGCGCGCAAGCATGCATATATGCGGCACGCTGTGAGACTTCCGCCTAACAGTATAAACGCCGCTCGTCCGTGAGTGTACACACAGCGCCTGACACGGAGGCGCACACAGTCGCCGGCAACACGCGAAACGCCGCGCGTCGCCGGGCTGCATGTAAACGCGAGCCGGCGAGGTTAGAAGAAAAAGCACGTGGCTCGGTTTTTCCTTTCGCATGGCGCCGCGCGCGCCAAGGACGCACGGGGTCCTCCGCACCAGTCAGCGAGTGACAGGGACGACCGGCAGCCCCCGCGCGGCAGAAGACGCAGCCTTGGTCCAAACCGATTCGAAACTCCCAGTCTCACAAAAAAAAAAAAAAGAAAAAAAAAGAAGAATAAGGAAGTGCAGCGATGTGAAACATATCGACTTGTGGCGATGAGGAAGCCGTCTAGTAGCGCTTTGTTTCGGCAGGCGTTTACGGACGGCCTCGTGGTTGTGGTGGCGGTGGCGAAAACTGTTATTCAACAGAGAGGGCGAAGCTCGTGGGCTCCACTAAACTAGGTGTCGTCCTTAGCACGCTCGTTTGCCGCTTTCAAGGAGCCTTATAGAGCACTGTCATGTTGACATATTCTGTCTTTTTTGTTTTCAAGGTTCTGTTTCCACTTAATTGGCGAAAAAAATGGCCGTTTACTAGCGAAGTGTTAGTTTCCATATTTAGTATATGGCACCCAAAACGTAGGGCCAACAAGTCAATGTGACGTCACGGATTTCAATACCTATTTTTTTCGTATTTGAGCCGTTCTTGCGCAAGAAAAATGTTATCAGAACTTAAGTTTGATCTTCAGTTTCTCTGCGAGGCAATGTAATCAATCGATAGGCTCCCCCCCCCCCCCCGGACGTTGTTCAAATTCATGACGTCACGCGGGGCTAGTACGAAGAATGCATCGTAGCGTCGCTACCCGTCTTTTGTTCCCAGTTGCGCCTTCTGTGACCTACCATGCCTCTGTCCCGGTAAGACTGACTTTTTATGGTGTCCAATAATTTTGCTTATGTATCCACTTATAACTAATATTCCTCTTCAACGTCCCTTGAGTATCAGCTACTAATGCGGCAAGCCGACTTTGCACTGTCGTCTGTTCATTTACTAGACAGCAGACGAGGACGGCGGAGGAACACAGCTCCGTGCGCCGGTGCAACCTCGCCGCATGTGGGTGGCGACGCTGACGCAGCGCAAGCTTCCACGCAACGCTGCACCACGCTTTCATCGCGTGTGCGGGAGAAGGGCACCGGTGGCGCGTACGCGCAAGCAGCGGGCCGTTGCGGGAGGACGCAAATTAATGGGCCCGCGATCGGGGTCCAAAGTGTGCACGGTCCCGCGAGCACACCGCGCAACACACGCGCGATTAGGCTACCGCTCCACATGTCGCACACCTGGCTGCGTCGGCGCCGCAATTCATCGCTATAGAAACGAGTAGAAGTTCAAGGCTCGCGCGCGTTCCCCACTCGCGTATTCGTGGGAGACAGTTGCCATGGGCCTATATGATGGCGTTGTCTTGGCGCGTATACCTGTAGGTAGGAGGGAAATCCGAGGCTTCCGCCGTCGCCTTTGGTACGTCGCGGCTCGAAAGGAAACACCCCACAACTTTAAGATGCAAGTTAGTTTTGAATTTTCGACACATCAGGCGCTCATGAACGACACAGACATACACGAATACACTGTGTGCGACTTATACTGTCTGTGTCGTCGTACGTTCGTGCCTTATCCTCAAGAAAAACTTTTTGCGAAAGCAGAGATAGAGGAAGAGAGAGAGGAAATTAAGGGAACAGCCAGTCGAAAGAGAAGAATGAAAGAGGGCGGATGTATACAGTTATGTTTATTTTAAGCAGTCCTCGAGGCAGAAACAACTCTCGCCTAGACCCGTATAGAACTCGAGATGCATACCTCATGTGGCGCCAGCCAAAGTAACACTAATTATCGATCCTGTACACCAAAATATGCGCGAAATAGTTACCGTGCGAGCATACTTTTCGCCATCTTCTTGAAGCGTATATGTACGCCTACCAGTGTGCGCGGCAAGATGTCGACTCGGGATTCGCTTCGAACGAACTAACTGACACAAAAATGCACGCCATATGCTAAGCCCACCGCGACGTGTCTTTTCAAACTAGATGACGTACGGTTTGTCCACATGCCGAGTGTTCTCAGTCCTGCAGTAATGAACGCACAAAGCAGGGCTGTTAGGTTTGAATACACATTTAGGGCGCTGGAAAAAAACACAACAGAGCATACAACATGAAGTTCATGTTGAATAGCTTCAACATGAATATCTGAACGTTCTGGGTCTCCGTTTCTTTTTTTTTTTTTTGCTTCTTTTTTAGCGCGCTGTAAATGTGCAAAACTTCTCATTCCTGAAGCCCGCAGACGCGGCGGTTCTGCCCTGGCGAGAAGCTCTGGATTTCCATCGGCAGCACGATGAAATGCACGTAGGCAAAAGTCCGAGCTCGCTAACACGCGGTAGATCCGGTTTCTAAGACCCTTCCCTAAAAGCGTCCGCACTTCTGAAGACCGGACAACCCGTGATGCACGATCGCTGCACCATATATTCTCGGGACGGGGCCGACGAAGGCGCACATCGCTCCACTCACCGCAGACGTAGCACGTTCCTTCGGGAATCGTTGCCAGGCCCGGCAGCCAGGAAAAGCGCCAACAGAGCGGTTCGCGTCCACTTTTACGGCTCGCCGGTCGCCACTTGGCATCTTCGCGCGCGACGCCGCCACCTCCGGTCAGAATCGTTTCCGCGGCCGTCGACTTCGCCCGCGCCGCCTCCGCCGGCCTCGGCGAAAGCCTCGCCTTCCGCCTCTTCTTCCAGCGCTCCAAGGCGTTGCGGAGGCCCATGGTTGTCGCGCACACGCGTATAGTACTGAGCACACCGCGACCGCCACCCGTACGTTACACGTACGCAGAGGAAAGCGCTATACAGTCATGCAGTGCGCGTTTCGAAACACAGCACGGACACACAAGACGAGCGAGTACATGCACTCGAGATGTCGCAGACGGCTTCCCCACGTATACGGTGACCGCGCGCGAAGCTCTCGCTCCCGTCACCCGAGGTGAATCTGCAGCTTCTTCGGAGGCGCCTACGTTCGGACCAGCAGTTTGGAGCCGAAACACGTGGCACTACGTGCACGCACGCATACGCCAAAATTCTCCACCAGCGCGGACGCGTAACCAGCTTATTCCGTGTTTTTCAACGGCCAAGTATATTACGTCAGTCACACGCTGCTCGAAAAACAACGCGAGACGACCACGTGGCTCCCGCCGTTACGGCGACAGGGAGCGCGGTCGGTCCTCCGGAAAACCGTCGGCTTTCCGGACTTCCCGGTCACGAAGGGCTTGAGCTCATCGCGCGACAGCGGTTCCTCTCGGGGAGCGAAGCGAAAAACAAAATATATATATATATATATATAGGAAACGTGGGAGGGGGGGGGGGGGGGGGGGGGGCTCAACACACGGTCATTGTGGTGCTTCACGCGGACATCGGCTGCCCACTACGCGACGTCCTTCTTTTTCTTTAACACCGACAAAAGCGTGCTGTTACGTATTTCGCGCCGAGGACGTCGCCAAGCGCGTGGTTTCGGTGGAGGAACCCTTTTGGTGCAGCCGATCGACCCTTGCAGACCGGAAGTGTTGACAGGCGATGCACGTGGTCCGCCACCCACGAATGACGTTCGCTATATCAGACGCGGTGTCGATCCTTGAAACGTCGTGTTCGACCCCGTGACGAGACGTTTTCCGCACAAGACGCAGAGCAAACTCGACCACCTTGCGTGTGTGTGTGTGTGTGTGTGTGTGTGTGTGTGCGTGTGCGTGTGCGTGTGTGTGTGTGTGTGTGCGCGCGCGCCTGTGCGTGCGTGTGCGTGCGTGCGATCAGTCACGCTGATACTCGTACGACAGGTTACTCGTACGACAGGTGATTTGCACCCCGTCTGTATATTAAACGAAGACGCTGCAAATATACGGCATACGTGGCTTGTCCGCAAGAAAAGAATGCAAGAAGAACAGAAGGGTGCATAATGCAGGTCAAGGACACGCATATAGCGAAATTTCTGGAGCGAAAAAAACGCGGCCCGAAAGCGTATAGCCGGACCGACGCCATCTTCCTCGGGGCACGAACAAAACTTGGGTGTGCGGCGAAAAAATATGAAGCGCTTTCTTTTCGCTTGCTGCAGGTTCTAGTCACAAATGTCAGCACGGCGAATTTTTTCAAGAATTCCGCAAATTTCGTGCGAAGTGTGTCACAGTTGAACCAATGGCGTCGATTTCTCTTCTTGACTTTTCTTTTTCTTTCTATTTAATTGCCGACTCAACAACAAGCGTACAATCTGCCGCACACAATGCAGCTCCATCATACGCATCGTTATACAAATGCAGTAGCACGAAAATATCGCGCAAACGTTTTCTTGCCAAATGAAAAATGTTTCCAAGGAAACGTTGTTTACATGCTTCCAAATTGTCTGTTGTGCCTAGTTACGGCTTGCACAACGACGAACATCGAGACAGCATCCCCTCCCGCTCTCTGGTTTCCAGGAGAGGATCGCCGGGACTCACTCGGGAAAGGGGGGAGGCCGGACCCTTCACAGAACAACTCGCTCTCCCCGCTCATTTCACACGCCGACAATACAACCCCCCGCGACTTCAACCGCTCTCCAGCTTCGCAATATGGGTCATTACGCGAAATACTGGAAGGAGGCTGCCCCCACGCAAGATGGCCGGCCTCCCACTCACGGTGCCGCGTCTGAGCCGAGAGTAGGCTTGCAAACAGCGAGCATGCGCCAAAGAAGATATCGTGGCAAGAATAGCAGCACCAGTGCGCGCGCTGCCGTTTTATTTCCACTTCTAGAAAGACGCACTGCCATCACGTGTGGAGCAGCGCACGTGAGGCTGGCTTCTCCCGACAGGGCCTCTTAGTGTGGAGAAGCCACCTTTAGCGACCACACAAACCATTTTTGTAAACAAGCTACGCACGTACGCAGATACAGTTGTTGGACTACGCTGCCGAGGCGACATGCCCATAACGAGACAATATAATAATACCGAAACTGGCATATTACACACTGTCGAATACCAAACGGGCAGCTTCCACCAGAAGCGGAGGCTTACGTCAAGCGACCTAAACGTGAAAAACCAGTGCCGAGGGAACCTTCATATTCCCAAAGCAGCGCCTAGTGATCTGTGACGTCACGAACTAAGCAACATCCGGTCGAGGTTGGGCAATTTTATCACAATATCGCTGCCGTGTATAAGCCAAAACTGCGATTTTTTTTTAAGCTTTCGAACACCGTTGCTAAGCGATCCGGCGAAGTTTCACACAGACTTGTGGCGTGAGGCAAATGAGGTGGTGCTGCGGAAGTACGGTATTCATTTTATCCGTTAATGAGAAATTTTCCATAAAACAAACGAAGAGTGCCGTTCCGAGAGAGAGTCCACAGATCTCGCTCGATTTCGCAAGCTTAGAGCCTCTCCAATCTCGGACAACACCACACTCCGTCTCAGCAATTCTGTGCAGTGCAGCGCAAGCTACGGGTTGCGTCACCCAACCAGAACGGAGAACCAGATCTCCACGTCCGCCTCTAATCGCCCTCCACGCATGCTCCGACTGAACGGAAGCTTCACGGAAGCATCAGCGGCGCACAATGCACTAGTCCTACTTCCCAGAACACGCAGTCGATCGGTGCTCGTTAGAACGTGTTGTAAGACGAGTTGGTCTTTCGTGGCCTGCAAACGGACGTCGGAGAATACGAAGGACAAGCAAGGAGATACTTCGTGTTCTCTGGCGCCGATCGCAAGAGACGCTTGTTACTGATTGGCTAACACTAGCACTGCCTCCTTCGCTGCAGTGCACAAAGTTGGGGAGGCGTACGTAGTGCGTATGAGAGCTTCGTGGCCTTATTCTGCGACTGACGAAGCTTTTTTTTTTTTAAGTTTTTCAACGCCACGCGAGTGTTGTGAAAATAAACAACGAAATACGAGAGCCCACGCAACCCGTAATGGAGACGGGCACTCTACACTGGCGGTTGCGACATAAGCCTCGCGGAAACCCGAGCTCCTCCGCAGCATGTCGACGTGATGAAAAAGAAAAGAAAAAATAAAGAATTGTCGTCGAGGGCCCGGATATAGCCGCGCAGTGCCGGAAGCATCGGACTCACTACAGTGTAACGAGATGTGACGCAGCCAGCGCGGTGGGGGCAATAAAGAGCGCGCTGTCTCTGAAATTTCCCTTCGCGCATGCGCCGTTCGTTGTGTGTGCGTGCGTGTGTGTGTGTGTGTGTGTGTGGGGGGGGGGGTGATGGTACCTGGAAGTGGGGCGGCGACGTGACTCAATTCAGAAATTGCCGCCCAAGCACACACGGGACGACGACATGTAGAGAGAAGAACGAGGTGGGCGTATCGAGCATGTTAGGTATCATCGTGCATACAACAGACGATCGCGCTGACACGGCCGCTCTCGAGAAGCTATCGACCAATCACGCTTAGTATTCCTCCGCAGGGTACCCGCCCTCCTGGCGCAACAAGAGCACCGTTCGGTGTACTTTATATATGGGTGACCTTGACGTGACGATGTGGCTTGCGCGCGGATCACGACAACCTTCCTTTTCTTTCTTTTTTTTTTTTTTAGCGAACGGTAATTAATGAGGACAACGATAAAGCCCGAGTATTTATTCCAGACATGCATTCCCTTAATACATGACTGAGGAGAAGGTCAAAAAGAAAAAGAAAGAGAGGACGACACTGTGTAGCGGCTTTCCCCTAAATATACATAGGTACGGCGGTACGCACAAAACAATCAGTATGGACACGCATGAAACATCATATGACATAACCATTCTTATAAGAGAGACGCAGTGCATGAGCAGTAAATAAAGTAAATGCAATAATACCAAGTTAAACGCTTTCAATATAAGACTTTAGAAGTATAGCAAGGCAACGTGCAAAAAGAAAATAACGATACATGTTTTTAAGCGAATTGAAGGAGTTTTTCCAACCAAACTTGTTTATTAACGAGGGCAATGTATACTTACCTTAGAGTTTGTAGACCACACTTTGCTCGTAAGCGCGGTACTGAGCGGTATCCATGGTGTTTTGTTGAGTATATATATACAGTAGCGAGTGTTCGTGTGAAGGTGAGCAATACCGGATAGATATCATATAAAACCACGCTCAATCTGCGAATGATATGGCTGTAAAAAGGCGGAAATCATACACGTCCGATGAAATGCACGATTCGATAAGCAAAAGGACAGAGGTTGGGAAGGTGTAGTGAAAGGAATGTTTGCAACTGCTACTAAGCACATTTTTTTACTGTAAAATCAAGAGCTTCGTGACGCGTCTGTAGCAGTACACCCGATACCACGGCACAGTATCTGACTCCAAACTCCAAACAGTGCTCAACGCACGTAAGCTTCCTGGTTCTACAATACAAATATTGAAAATTTCTCAACGTCTCAATTGCACGGAAGTAAACTTTGAAGTGACGATGATGATGACGCAGACGACAACCGTATATAATGAACGATATCATCGGGGACAAAACTCTTTCCTCACGAAAGGTTTGTAAAAACATGATTACATGAGGAAACATCGTAAGCTCTTTCCGAATGTTTATTGGGTGTTCATCACCAAAACAGTAATTCTGAGCGAAGGTGCATTTATATACAGTTTGCAAACAACGTGAGAACGGGACTAGCATCAAGGGGAACACACGACACACGCCGTTCTATAGCGCTGTTCGCAATAGTAAATGTCCTCGAATACCAACATGCTCGGCTAACCACGATTTTCAATTGTATTTATGTAGTTGATCGTTTACCGAGGAGTAAGAGAAGAGCAAATAAAGCCTAGCGTTCCAAGCTATGAGCAAATACTCAACCGGGGCCTGTTTCGATAACTTTTCCTACGCCAAAACACCTTAATTAAATACAAGCAAAATTCGAAAATGCTTCGAAAAAAAAAAAAAAAACGTCCCAATGGCGTATACTGCAATAGCAGAGGTACACCGGCGCGCGAAATAAAAAATAAATAAATAAACCGGAGGGGAGGGGAACTTGGGCCTTCCAGCTTTTCTCCCCACACAAAGTATGAAAACAAGACTTTCAAGATAATACTTCAGTCTAAACTGATGTGTGCAGGTGATGTTTAGCGCTCCCTTTAGGAATGCCTAGACGCCAGCACCTTAACGCTTCCGCGTAGCATTGCGCAATAACCATTGCCGGCACGAGCACCCGTGGAGCATCCAGTTCGAATCGGCAACCGTGCCGAATATACTGCGACTGAGATGTGAACTCCATTTTGAGATATCTTATTGAATGCATGCCAGCACCATGCAGCAATCAGCTCGGCTATTCAGTTCAACCTTCAATTAAGCAATAAGAAACTTGAGATAGTCCACGTTATACCACACGTCTTTCTTTCTTCTTTTAGCTGTCCCAACATTTTGAGCCGTCTGAATATGAGAGGGAAAAATAAGTGGTCAACCTTCCGCGACGCGCAGGCGTCCTGGGCTTTCGAAAAAACTGCCTCCTGCAGCTCAAGAAATAGTTTCGAAGAGTAAGGCTAAGTTATCCGAATACTCCTTTGTGCTTTCATCCTTACGCTCTTCTATACAATTCCAAAGCTGGCTTCACAGAGTAAGCTGCCTCTGCGTTTCCGACTTTACGCTTAAAGTTTTCTGTGCCGCTGCTCACAACGTTTGCGGTACACGTTTAACTGCCCGTTGCCAAATGGTTCGCTTTAGTGCGACAGCAATTATAATTAAGGATACTCCTGGTGAATTTCCGTCGTCGGCGTAGTTATATATATGCATTCTTCGATGTGCTAGATAGATGCTATATTATTTAGAATAGGTTTTGTGGTCTTGACTGATTCATTCACCAATATTTCGGCAATTGCGGAGCGCAAAAAAAATAAAAAATAAATAAATTGGGAGATTTCATTCGCAGCGCATGCATTTTATCTTAACCTAATAAAAAAAACGCTAACCTGGCCGAGCACGTTTCACTCTCCTGCTTCATTTCAGCTTTGCCCGTGCACAGATAATGCTGACAATGTTGATATTCGTTTATCTCTAGCCCCGAGTTTCGTCATCTTTACAACCACGCAAATGCCAGACACCATTCATTCCAAGTCAAGTATAAAATTAGAACAACCTGTTCACCTTTATCTCTGGACACGGGGAGTGTCATTCGAACAACGAAAAAAGCAATGAAATATTTTCGAGTAAGTATTTCATTAGAATAGTAAGTATACAGTCATTAGCTTCCTGAACTACCAACACGTGAAAAAGTTGCTCCAGCATATCTAAAAGGAACGTTACTGTGAGCTTATACTGGCGTGAACTCTCCCAATCAGAGTTTGGAGGTTTCAAATTGAGCGTATCAAAAAAAAAAAAAAATGCTACGTTGTATATTAAGGGTTCGGCACAGCGCCGCTGCCGAAAATAAACCGATTATCCATCAGCCTTTCCCACACGCCTGATATAATATACCCGATACAATTGTGTATCCTCACAGCGATCAATGTTTCACTATTCCATTTCACTTGCCTTTTTCTCTCTCCGACATCGTGTGACGTCAGGTTCGGTGTTTTGCCACGTAAGTTCATCTGCGAACCAGCCATATATGGGCACACGCGTACAGTTTCACTCTTGGTGCTATAATTACACTGTATGGCGACCGCCTGATCAGTGGTACCCCCAGAGGCTATATATATAGACGAAAAGGCTATATAGACGAAAGAACTAGCGAGAGAATTCTTTCCACTTTAGTAACACACTTTCTTTTTCTCACTGGAAGCAGGGTTTAGAAGCGTTATGTTTTGGGTGAGTTGGTTGTACATGATTCTTTAGAGACTTATGCGCGCACAAAGACAGGACGTCGAACGAAGAAGGGACACACACCATGCATTTGAGTGTACAGGGTTTAGCCCGGCCGCAGTCCGCATTATGTAAATCTCACGATGACTGATACACCTCCGGTAGACGCTCTCTTTTCTTTCCGACGCCGCATTTCCTCACTGCGCGTCACACCGTCGCACTCGTAATTACGCAGCTTGTCTGTGCGCGCGGATTCGCCACTTTCGCACTCGCGCATCTCGATCGACTAATTGCAATTTCGTGCTCAACGATTCCCATTCACGAATGGAAACGAAAACCCCGCAGTAGAGGGGAAATGGGGAGAACCAGTGTGTTCTTCTGAACAACCGCAATACGTTCCGCAATTACTGTACACGTATTTGTCACGTAGATTGAAAAATGAAATGGCGGCGTTTATGGAGCAGCTGGCTTGCGAAAAGCAACGTCTGTGGGGCCGTCAAGCGGGCTGGACTAGCATATATGCGCACGTCTTTCTTTCTTGTCCTCGCCTGCCTCTTCTCTTGCACTGTGCCCAATACCGCGGGTGGTAATACTGACACGTGTACTTGTTTACCTTTCATCGGGGTGACCGCGTTTCACCGCCTATAACAAATGTTATCGTTCGGCGCAGGTCGCGCCTGCACGTATCGGAAGTTTATCGAATGTCATCGACGGCTCTATGTGCTGTCTGTTGTCACGGAAGATTGTGCAATCTGCGAAACGGATTGTGTAGGGGCTTTCTGGAAGACACGCGGCCACCAGCGATTACTCTGGGACCTTCGGTGACTCGTGCATCAAAGCCGACGCGCTTGGCCCGATGATGAGATTTTCGACGACCGCCGACTGCGTTCGGCGCTGTCGTTGTGCTTTTGAGTGTAGCCTGTTTTCTGCGGGCACAGGCTCGCCCGATAAAACTTAGTTTCGTCGTTCACAGCTTTGCTACTGTGTGCCCTTTACCGTCGCTATATATATATATATATATATATATATATATATATATATATATATATATATATATATATATATATATATATATATATAAACGGGAAGAAAGGGGGTTAACCGAGGGGCCCGATTTTTTATTAGTAATATCGCAAGAAGCCAGCAAACACTGACACCAAGGACAACACAGGGGATATTACTTGTGCTTAATAAATGAAATAAAGAAACGATTAATTAATGGAAAGTGGTTGAAAAAACAACTTGCCGTAGGTATTGAGCGATCCCACAACCTTCGCGCGAAGGTTGTGGGATCGTTCCCCACCTACGGCAAGTTTATTTCATTTTTTTTTTCATTTATTAAGCACAAGTAATTTCCCCCTATGTTGTCCTTGGTGTCAGTGTTTGCTGGCTTACGATATGACTGTGTGTGTGTGTGTGTGTGTGTTTTAGTCAAGCTAAAATGAGTGCTCGAGAACGTCTAAGGCATCAATATTATCGCGAATAGAGCTTCAGTAATCGAGAAAATGAGGTAAGTGCAAGACATGATCAGAGACTCGCCCGGGACATTCAAGTACTATAATCCGACGATGAAGGCACTTTTAATTTTGTCACTAGCACGCAACCACTCGTAATAATAAAAAAAAAGATAATTGTATTGCCTTACAAGACCAAGGAAAATTCCACTTGTTCAGTTTTGATTTTTTAGGAAAAAGCAACTCATTGACGTTACCCTTGACAACAACGCGGGCGGTCGAAAGGTTTCGTTTTCTAAACTCTACGCCGCCCGCGCTTTCGCGTTTCGCTATCGCGTAGTGCTGCGCTGGTTTTGCTGGCTCGCCAAAATCCAGGAAACTGCAAGTAGCGGAGAGTGACGCGTCTATGTGGTGTCGCGGGATTACCCAACGGTCCAAGATGAAAAATTGGTCTGATTGATTGATTGTCCTAAAATAAAAAGAAAAAAACAAGTCGCCGAGCCCTTCCTTGCAAGTACATGCCACAAACAAAAAATAATAAAGGTGTAGCCTGTCTGACGCTTTCTAAGCTGAATGGATGAATGCCTCATAGCCGGTACCACCTTTGAAGCAGCTGCAAAGTTATAAGGTAGCTATAAAATACGCCAGGTCATTTCTTCATTGAGAGAATGTAATCCTTGAACTTGTTTGAAATACTACTGTACAACTCTTTATTCTTGAAATATTTAGCATACTTTCCCTAGAAGATTCCTTCATGGAAAAGTACGGGCACAGAGTCGATCTTCAAATAAACCATGTTAATAACGTTTAGTGTCATACAAATGGCCACTAAATGAACATGGCGGGTAAAACCCCAGCCCAACCTAAAGTGATTGACAAAATGGCTCTTCGATCCCAGAAGCATCCGTTTGGTCACACTGCGATGAAGGCTGTGGCTATGGCATGAAGACTAACATGTATACAAGAATCTTAAGCAGGGCAAGAAAAGTGGAACTATTTTCTGTCAACAGAGGAACCTGTTTGCAGGGCCAGTGCTTTAAAGATAGTTGCAAGAGTTGTAAGGAAAATAAATAGTATCGCCAAACTCTGCAGCGGTAGCAGCACTTGCAGAAGTGTACGATATCAAGACGTAAAAATAAAGTGTTTGAACGTACCTTATGAAAAGCACATGCACTAGGGAAAATAGAATGTTTGAAAACATCATTGCACATAGTAATCACACTGGCAGTCACTGCTACAGGTACAGTATGAAACAGTTTTTCACGAGCTAGACAATTATTGGTCCTAATTGTGTCCCGTGGTCGCAACTTCTATAAAAGAAGCATGAGCAATCCTCAAACGATGGATATGTTCATACTAAAATTCTAAGTAAATTCAGCCGTTGATCCCAAGTCTTCCATGCATCACAACAAAGAGCATTGTGCCTACACTAACTTTCTTTGATGTTTGTTGCGGTGAGCTGTAATTCTTATACAATACACAAACCAACCTGTGTAGCTCTTTGATTATCCGTCACACAGAAACGACGGAATTTGCATGACAATATAAAGTGAACTTGCAACATGTGCATTGCAAGCAAACTTCTGTGCCGAGTTCAGAGCTGGTGCGAAGCCTCATACACATGCACGTTCTGAGCAGTTCATAGCCCCCTAGTGACAGCTACAGCCACATTAAATTGAACGAGGAAACCGTCCCACAACGTAGTGTCCACTAGTCCCCACTGTAGAACATGTTTTGAAGCATGCTCAATTAAAAACATAACTTTTTTAAAGGATTGGGAAATGATGAGGTGTATGGACAGCAGATCTCGAGAATGAACAGCTGATGTTCATCAACTCTAGGTAGAAACATCTGAACCGCGGAGCAGGCATTTCGAGCAGTGCGAGACGGCGAGTTCTGGAAGTGAGCTCACAATCAGAAGCTGCTAATGTAGCTGCCGTTTTCCTGGGCGCGAATTCGTCGTGCGAGAATGCGCTCAAAGATTAGCCTTACCTCCGGACGCGCTGACCGGCCGGCCTTCTTTAAACTGATTCTGAAAGGGAAAGAAAGAGACGGAACAACACAAAGAGTGAGAAAGTAGCGAACGAAATGCACCATTCGACACAGTTGGATGCATCGGCGGGCCGTCCAAGACAGACCGCCTTCCTCATCGCGTACGGAGTTTCACGCGCGAACGGACGCCCGAGCCGTAAATACACACCGGACAAGCACTAGCAATGTTACAGGTACACGGGTGATATATGGACAATCAATCGGTGAGAACCAGAGTCAAAGCACTCTGTTCTCCGAGCGAAAGAAATGCGGACGCGAGCGGTTCAACACAGCTGATCGATACCGCCACGATGTGGTAGCGTCTACTCGACGCCTTGCAATTTACACCGTAGGCCCTACTACTGGTCCCCTATCCGCAATAAAGGCTGCGTAAGTTCTAACCAAAGATATAAGAAGCCGACGGTGGTTTTTCAGAAAGCTCTTGCACAAACGCGCTCCTTTCGCGGCAACGTTCACGGCCTCAATAAGCACACGAGGTAGCGACGATGTAGCAGCGGCCAATCGATGCGGCGGCTTTGTATCTCACCGTTGAATCCATCACGCCTCTGTCATTACTTCTGGGACACGGACCAGACTTCTATCGACGACAGACCAACTCTTGCTTTTCCGCGCACAGTCCAAAACCGCTGAAACCACGCCACTCCTCTTGAGTTCCTTCTTCAGCGACACCTGTTTAGCATGCACCGGCCGAGGCCAAGCGGAACAAGCAGGCGATGAAGTATTGCCGGTGACATCTGCGCGAAACTATCGCATGGCCGCTTCAAATATATAAATAATCTGCCGCTAATTTTACCCGCACAGTTTTACCGTATTTACGACTGATATAAAAAATAAAAGCTCATTACAAAAAAGCTCACACTGTGGTAACATCCAAGCACAGAAAACATAGCCAATCCAGGCCGATCCGTGTACACGCCCCGCTCGTTCGAGACGGGTGTTTCTGCTGCTGCTTGGCGCTGACATTTATTTCCGTGGTGTTTGTTTGGTCTTCCAACGCAGGGCAGCCCGTCATGACGACCGATTTCGAATGGCCGTGGCAGTACAGCTTTCCGCCGTTCTTCACGCTCCAGCCGACGCTGGCGACGAGGGAGAAGCAGCTCGAGGCGTGGAGCAATCTGATCCTGAACTACTACAGGGCTCACAAAGCCTACGTACTCGACGTCGCCGAAGCCCTCGCGTCGCCGCTGTTCCACAATAAGGACATCTCTCGAAAGCTGTCGGCGGACTCTCTCCAGGAGGTCCTCAAGTACATGAGTTCTCGAGGCCAGGTCGCCTGGACCGATAAGCAGCAGACGCGTTGCTACGTGTATTGGCGATCGCTCGAGGAGTGGGGAAAGCTGATCTATGACTGGGCGGATGCCACAGGACATTTGAACGCGGTATGCACCTTGTACGAGCTCGTGCAGGGAGACAATACGGCCGACACCGAGTTCGCTGGCCTCGACGTGGACCTGTTGCGGTTATCCTTGCAAGCATTAGAAAAGCAAGGAAAGGCCGAGCTGATATCTTTCGATGGCAGCGAAGGCGTCAAGTTCTTTTAATTGATCTATTCTTCGCTCGACGTGAAGTGTCGGCATGCAAGAGGCAAGACACCGCACGCTTTTCGCCCACCGTGCCAGAGCCTACTTCGTCGCTACTAATGTGTCGAAAGAGAAGCGATGTTATAGCTTGGAAAAACGTTCCGTACTCGTGAGAGCACAAGTTCGTTGATCCCTATTTGAAATGGCTTGTGAATTTCATAGCAGCGCGAAGTGCGACACACACAAAGTGCAACACGTCTCGGGTTTAACGACTTTGTCTTGACCGTAAAACAGTGAAACAGTGGTATGGTTTTCTTGTGTGCGTCGTCATTGTGCCTAATATGCCGCATGTAAAGTGCTGTATTGTACGGATAAAATGCAATTTACTGTGCCTCTATGTAATACACAAGATCATGTAGTGTATTCACGCCTCTCATTATGCACAGTAATTAAAGGTTTGTCAATATTGACACAGTCCAAGCTTTGTGCACTAAAAAAAAAAATTTTTATTTTCATCCTGTACACTGTCTTGCTTGCTCAAGAGCGCCCTGCAGCATGTGCAATGTGTCGTCTATGCTTTCGGGTCGCTGGAGCTTGGAGTCTCTGTGTGACTGTGCTTCGTGCAGCCGTGCTTGAAGGGTCGAGTGCATTTCTCTCAACCTTCCATAAAGCTCGTCATCTGAAATAAAATTTTACCACATGTTAAGTGACAAGTAATCTGAGCATTACATGACGTTAATGCCAAATGAGCTGACATGTTTCTGAGACCAAAGACAGTATAGGGGAATTGCTCTATTCTTCAATAAAGAGGAACATGGTTTTGTAGTTTGTTTGGAGTGCACAATAAGCTTGCAATAAGGCACCGCACGCACACACTGCAATGTGACTAAAGTAGCTAGAGGAGTTCAAATTTGCAAGCTCTGCTACAGAATTCTAAGCCACCTCAGTGGGTATATAGCACTGTTGCTATCATGAGTGGCATAGGGTTTTACAATGGTTAGTAGACTATTCTCAATTACACCGTCCTTCAAGGCACATGCGGTTTAGCAGGACATTTTTAAGTGGCATCTAAAGTACCTGAGCAGTGCTGACTTACACTAGGCTTTGCATAACATGTATGTACAGGTGCGGGCACTGATAGCGGGAACGCAGGAGTCGTGGCATCGCTCCGCGGAGAGCCCCACCGATGGCGCAGGCACAATGAAAGCGATTGGCGAAAAGCCCAACGAGTTGTCTACCAAGACTTCACGAGATACTGGTGGTACCACTCCACGAAGCTATGCCACGAGCTCTCGTGTTCCCCCCGCTAGCAGTGGCTTCGCCTGTACATACATGTTGCATGCATTGGTGATGTCTAAAACACCAGAAATTTCATTGCCTACTGCTTCTGGTGCTGGCTGACTTGGTGATACCAATGGAAGTTATGAAGTTGGCTCTTGATTATAAAATGGGCCTGGCCTTTTTTGTGTTCGTTTGAAAACATACTATGCCTTTTAAAGGATACTTCCACTCTGAACTATTCATCCTCTGCCAAAAGTGCATTTTAGCTTCTGCACAGTGCATTTTGCTCACCTAAGAACAAGCAATGACATCGTGATAGGCCAGCCTTCAAGATTGCACAGCCTTTTCAAGATTATGATGTGCTGCTTCACTGCGACACCATAATGCTACATTCTTGAACAGCATGCAAAACTGATGCACATTGCTGGACAGTAAAGACTGACAGTGTCTCATAAATGTATAATGCTTGCATAAGACTTTCTGACTGAGCTACTACTGTGGATAAGCCATGGTGCAATGCAAAGCCATTCCTACATTAACTTTCCTTCCTTTTGATTTTAGGCCTCACTGGTTTCGATTATTCAGCGGAAGCTGTTGCTGAGGGTGCAATGAGGACACCACTTACTGGCAGCTATAAATTCCAAATACACTTTATGTGCACGCACGAGCAAAAGTACGCGAACTGCAGCTTTGGCGAAAATGCTTAATTCCTTGGCAACTCGGCAGGCTGACGACCTTAAACTTACAAATGCACTGCAATAATTGCAATGCCAAGTCTGAACTGCTGTCTTCAGTTCAAGGTTACATGCCAAGGCATCAAGAAAATTCAAAGCAACCCTGGTCTACACGTCACATGTGTACACATCTGGAATGTATAACTCGTGAAAGATTTGTGCGGCCGCAGTGGCCATGATTTGATCTCGTGACTTCATGCTTGGCAATGCAATGCCTCCACAACCAAGCTACAACGGCAGGTAAAACGTGCGCCTAGATACTGCGTGAATCTTCACTGAGATGCTCTCGAAGACCTAATTTCATCGCCCACACAAGTTGGCTGAAACCACTTATTCCCTGTTCGTAAGGCCCATGCATTTCACCAAAGGCTGGGGCTACTTTGTCCCATTACAATATCAAGCCCGCATTGGCGGACACTAATTGTGAATCTCGCAAGGAGTGTTGGACAGCAGACATGATCAGGTTAAAACCCGACAGCCAATGCAATGACAAAAGTCACCCAGTCACCTTCAGCCTTGCTGCCAGTGGCTAGCCGAACGTTGCTGACGAGGGTCACTGCTGAACCTAGGGTTCGCCAACAGTGCCTGGGTGGCACTGGCAATGACTCCTGTCCTTGAAGCCAGTGCACAAGCAGGGACTCCAACTTTTCACAGCGTGGCACTATAAAGAAAACAGTGCAGTTTCTATTCCACAGCTATTTTGCAGTAACTTGGCACTTTATGGCTGGCCAACCGGGAATAACAATGGTGCCACCTGGCTGAAAATTTAAGAGTTTCCACGGGTGTACAAGGCAACTGAAATGCATGATCGAACAGCAAGTGTGCCATGAGATGGCTATGAGAATACACACATAAGCAGGTTGTCAGTGTAAAAGATTGTTTAATACAGTCCTTGAGAAGATGAAAAATGATCTTAGTGCCACCAGTTCACACCTTGAGCTCACGTTTTCATGCCTGTGTGCGCCTTGTCAAATCACCATGCCTGTAGAACTAATGGGTGCCTCACTCAACAAGTGCCTTCTAGGCTGCTGTTTGTAGTGAGGAACAGTGGTGCTTGTCACACATTTCCAAAACATTTACAACTGTAGTCAAGCCGCTGATGTGCGCACAAGTTGCATACGGCTGGTAAGCTGATAGTGCATGGCTGAAGTGAATACCACACAGACTACAGAGCACTGACTTTAAAACATATTGATTTTATTTGTAAATAGTGCACACCTCCAGAACTTTCTACAGGGGCAAAAAAAAAAAAAAAAGATAACAATCGGTTCCAAAAGCTGATCTCACCACATGCTGTTCACATAATAATCGAACTCCTTCCTCGATGAACAATAGATGGTGAACTGAATTAATTTATTTTGCTTCAGCTACCCTTTGTGTGAACTGGGGTGGTGTTCCAGATCAATCACTTTCACAGTTATCACTTTCGGTGAACTCAGATTGGCTAAGCCATTCTGACAGACCAGAATGACCAGAATGTCTGTCTCTCCAATAAAAAGTCTGCAGACACCGGCCCATAAGAAAGTCTGCCATGGTAACACATGTAAGAAACAGTTTCAAATGAATGTTGCCTCTTTTGAACCTTTCAGCCATTCAATGCCAGCAATGCACTAGTAAAATTACATGTGCATTTCCTTGTTCTGAAATTTAGCATTGCTTCATTCTATATCAGTTCTGACAAACATACTAAGTACTAAACAACTTACTTAAGACAGCACCATCAAAGTGCTCTGGCATCTTCAACAGTATGGATATCGACAACCGCTCAGTACTTAAAGTGCATCAGTACCATGTCTATAGCAGTGTTCTTATTTTTTATGCATGCTAGTCCAATGTAATCCACATCAGAGAGTGATTGTCAAAAGCAATGATGAACAGATAATACATTAAATGAGCAAAGAAAGGAACACTTACAGAGGAGTTCTTTGGCATCAGTCTCACAGTCCATAACATGCAGTAAGTGCCAGAATGCATCCAAGGAGCCATACTTTTCTCGTGAGCTGCCCAGTGAGAAATGCGAAAGTAAACTTCAACCTCGGAATACGCTAATAAGTATACCTCAAAGCAAATCTGTGTGCATATGTCAGCTAATCACCACTGCTCAGTTCCCCTTTCCTAGTACGTGTCTTTCTGTTCGCCTGTCATTACGTTCAGTCACTGCGCTTTTACACCTGTCGAAGCATACTTGTGGAGCATGCTGCCTGGCAAGAACTTGATGTGCTTTTGCAGCACAGAGCCCACTGATGTGTGTATGCTTGCACAACAAATGCTTGACAGTGGTTAGATAATACCTTCAAAATTCGGGAAGATGTTAAGAAAGCTTCACTTTAAAAGTGCACCCACACAAACAGCATGCATCCCTTTATATCGTAGTCAAACTTCCGGTCTCCCAGAGACAGAAAATACAGAGATTTGTATCGTATTCACAAGTTTAACTCCAACCAGAAGGTATAAATGTTTCAAAGGGAGCTCTTGAATCCATTCACTGTACTAATCACACAAATATACCCAGTAGCCCTTTATTATTACCCCTTTTTTCTTTTCTTTTCCCCAGACGAATGTCTATGCATGCTCTTTCAGTTTTCATTTGTACTCTTAACCGTACCTGAGTCCCCTAATACATTCTTTTATAGAAGCTATTGGAGGACTCTGACCAAACACAGGCTTACCAGGTATTCTTGTTCGCCACTCTTACCCCTCTTCCCACCTCTTTTAAATTCCAGGGATAAGTTGAACAGTACCTGCTTTCTTAGAAGACCAGGCACAGTGATTGGACACCACCTACCCATGTCCGTAAATTCTTTTCTGGTTCCCGTTGTTATCTCCACTTGTCGAAAGAAACCAAAATCAGTGCCCCATGGTTCGCCTCCTCTCTCGCAACTCCAAACATCCCTTTGTTTCTCCCCCTGTAATTTTCCATCTGCCTACATTTATTTTTATTTTTTTTTTCTTCTCTGACATCACCTACACCACACCACACTCTGACTTATTCTCCTCCCATTCACCCATTGAGGGTGCGGGAGAGTGAGCTTCGCGTACATAAAAGCGATATGCTAAGGAAAGCAGTCACTGCCCTGACAAAGACATGTCCCCATGTCGAAACTTTGGAGAGCAACATTCCATGTTCAACTACTGCTCTTCATGTTATTTTAGGTTCCATAAGTTTTCGTGTTATTGCAATGAACACACAAAATGCTTCTAAATTTGATACTTCGAAATACTCTACTTCAAAGCTCTCGTTAGGATGTTTCTGCAAGTGGCTGTGGCCTACACGCAAGCTGAGCTGTTTTGTCTTTTCTTTTTTAAAGGCCATAGTTTTGAATGATTTGTATTGAATCCTCTGTGCAGTGTCATGCTCGACTGTAGAAGTTGCAGGAATGTCGTGTGTGGGACCCACAGAATGCATCCAGGACATGGAATGCATCCCTATGCCACTGCTGTATGAGACATCACACTGGTGCACCTTGTTGCTACAGAACTGGCCCCATCTGCTTCTGCAGCCTATCAGTTGCATTATATTAAGGATCCCTTCTCACAAGGGCCAAATCAACATACACCAGCCTTGTGGATGTAATTATACTATACTTCTGGAAGAAACTGTAGTCAAAATTTTGTTGGCACTCCTCCCTTAACCTTTCTCTTAAAGTAATTTTGAATGCCTTGACACTGATATGCCAAAAAGAATCGGGAGCACTGACGTGCTAGGAAAATCAGGGGAGCCAAGGAAATTGATTGATTGATAATAATAACCAAACGAAACCAACAAACTATCAAGCCTTGTAAAGCAGAGAGGAAATTCAATATTTTTAATTGAAATGTAGAACTGAAAGTAGAAGTAAAGACAAAATTCTGCTGGTGGGAGTTGAGCCCACAAACTCTGCATGATGCATTAGATTCCCAAGAAATCATACAAGGACAGTCACCATAGTAATTCATTTTGGAGAGCATCGTAAATGTCATGCTGTGGGTTTAGCTCTCACCAGCAGCGTGTTGTCTTTTTCTTACACTTTCATTTCCCTCTTTATTATTAAGTGGCTCATGGGTCGAAAAATGCAATGTCCGGCGTTATAAAAAAATTGACCATTCGGCGTTATGGTACCGAAATTCAATGGCACCAAAACTGCTGGGAGTCGAACCCACAACCTTTGGCATTAATTAAGGCAAGCAAAGCCATGAGCTTTGGCGGGAGTCGAGCCCTCGACCTCTGGCGGGACCACAACACAATGGCACCAAATTTAATGGTACCACCTTTGATGGTCGAACCCACGACCATTGGTGGGAGTGAAACTCATGGCCTTTGGTGTTAATTAAGGTACAGTCAATAAAGATAGAATTATTCAGGTACTCATACCCACAATCTTTGGTAGGAGAAAACAAGTAGTAAGAAGTAACAACACATTTGAATGACAATGACAAGTAATTGAACTAATGTCTTGCGAGCATGCAGGCTTTCTCCTTCATCCTCTTTACTTTAGGACATGCTAAAGTAGCTGTCAACTTTTTATTTCTACACCTCAATTAAAGACTCTGTTAGTTCCTGCTATGACATCCTTGGCTTCACTTGGTTGACCTTGATGGGCACTTTAGTTCGTCTTTCTTGCTCTGTGTCTGCTTGTTTCTATTTCTGCAGTGCAGCATAAAAAAAACTGACAAAATATTTTCAACTATCCTGCATTCAAGCTTTCCTAGCCTTTAATGCATGCAGTGTGGAACTCCTGTTCTTCCCCAGCCAGAATAAATCACTGCCTCAAGCTCACCTCAGGTGGCTGGCAGCCGTGAAAAGTGCCTCGATAAAGTTTTCATTTGCACACATTGCGCACATCTCCGAGTCTTCATCAAAGACACAGTCCAAGACTTGCAGAGTAGCGCCGAGCAGCTCCTCTGTCGAATGCAGCAAGCAGACGTAGGCAGTGGCGAGAACATAGAAGGGAATCAAGGACAGTGCTAATCCATGTGAGATGTGGCCGAAGTCATTAACAAATACAGAGCTGGATAGTGGTCATCTCGACAGTGTGTTACTTTCCAAAATGGAAATGCAGGAAGGGAAGACCTTTGCACTGGCTGTTCCGCGCATGCACATGCTGAGGTTATGTTAAATGCTGGATGCAGCAGTATTTCCCAACGGAAGAAGTGTAACGAAATGTGGAGGTGTTTTATTACAAAGCGAAGTAAATACATCATGACCATGAAGTCTTTTGGAGCAACAAGCAGACTCCGAATGAAGCATTAATCAGGCAACTACTGCAAGTAATCACAGTTAACAAGGCTGGTATTATGTTTAAGATGTTTCTGAGAAACAGCACTTGTATGTACAGTTGGCATCAAAAGTTTACCAAGTTTGGGTTTTATGAAAAAGCTGTATTCCTGTGCAGTTTCTCAGATTCAGATTTATCTTTTGTTATATTACAGGTGCGCACATTTAAGGGGAGGCGCCCCTCAAAACAACATTTTTTTATTACTTGTAGTAGAGGTTTCAAGATTCAGTCAAGTATAGAGTTTTCTATGCAGATTTCAAATATGGCATTAGTTTTTGCGTAGATATTATATTTTTAGAGTTGTGTGATGCGCAATGGCAAAATATAGTCACCTTTATGGGCACTTTTTTATGTAATAAATTTTCACAGGAAGCTTGTTTAGCTCGTTGTAGATCGCGAAGTGCCGATATCTAGCCAAACAGTCTGTACAATTACTGAAACTATGCAAAAAAATTTGAACATTTCAACAAATTTTTTCTTCTCGATTCTTTTAAATATAACCATGCACTTTCGCAACTTACTGAGTGAAGATATTGCAATTTCAAGTAGATATTAGCACTACATATCTTCAACAGTATGTATGCCGAATTTCGTTAGTATATGACACTTGTAAGTGTACAAGGTAATTTTCATGCGATTGTGAAAAAAATTAGTTGAAGTGTCCTAATTTTTTTTATATAGTTTTAGTAATTGTACAAGCTGTTTGAATAGATATCGGCCCTTTGCGGTCTACAATAAGCTAAACAAGCTACAGCACAAAGCGTTTTGCACAAAATTATTACACAATAAAGTGCCCGCAAAATCACTCTATTTTGCCATTACGTAGGACTTGACTAAAGAACTATAGCAGCTACACAGAAACTAATGACATATTTGAAATCTGCTTGAAATTCTCTATATGTGGTTGTATTTTCAAATCTCTAGTGCAAATATTAAAGAAATGTTTTTTTGAGGAGCATCTCCCTTTAAACATATGTTTTACACTTAAGAAAGCCCCATAGTTAATGACTGCAGGGGGACCTCCTACACTCTTGTACAGCTAAGTATACATCGCAACAAGACGCATTAAAGAAAGGCGTTACAGCATGGCATATGGCAGTAACAATGCCAACTGCTAATAGCAATAATATTATACAATTTTAACTGCTGATTTCAATTTAAAAAAAAAATGAAAATATGAAATAAAAATAAATATGTTGCAGTTTTGCACGAAAAGTGCGAAAAGCATTGATTGCAATAGCAATTTATCACACAGCTATTATCTATTATCACACAGCAAAGACGTAAGGTTAGTAGTTTTATCAGCTGCATAAATTGACATAATCATTCGCTTAACTCGCCATGGTGGCGTATTAGCTTTGACGTTGCACTGCTAAGCCGCTGGTCGCAGGATCAAATGCCAGATGCGGCGAGCGCATTTCGATGGAGGTAACGTGCAAGAACAACCGTGTACTGTGCGCTGGGTTCACATCAGAGAAGGTGGTCAAAATTAATCTGGAGTCCCCCACTACAGTGCGCCTCAGAATCATAATGGCGTTTTGGCACGCAAGCATTTCCTTACTAAATTAACAAGCACGGTGTCGCACGCACAGGCAAACATGAACACATCTCACACAACTGGTATGCACACGCACTGTAGGAACACTGGTGTAATGAAGAGTGTCAGCAGTGACGAGCGAGCTCCCCTTCGTGCTTCTCGTTTCAATGAAAGCCAGGCACATAAGAACACAGGGCACGCGAAGCCATTGGCTATTTCGGGTCGGCTAGCCTTCGAAACCACCGTACATTTCTTCTAAGACAGTGGCTGCGCTCAGCCACCAGAGTAGAGGAGGAGATGCGCACTAACCTGCCTCCCCCCCCCCCCCCCCCACCAACCCTTGCGTGCAAGAAAAGATGGCACACATCCTCTCTTGTGAAGAAGATGCCACCGCATCAAGCTACCATACCTCTCGGCTCACCTTCGATAGCTCTCCCTCGCACCTACAACATACAGCATGCAGCCACTATGTTCCTGCACTTGGACTTTGTATGGAACATCACGGCTTTGCCTGGAGTGTCCATATCCCATATGTCCAAATTCACCTGGAGTGTCACCACGGGTGTTTTTGAGCGTGTTGACTGAGTGCTTCAACAGCTGTCTTTTTTTGCTATTGCCGGGAGATGTGGAAGTAAATCCAGGTCCTTCTCACACGCGTACCAAAATTATCGGCGGTGCTTCGAGCACAGACACCTTGAGCGAGGAAAGCAACAGTGCCGCTAATGTCATATTAACACAATCGGAGCAAAACATGGAAATACTTCGTATCTTGAAGGAATTGCAGGCACAGTCAGTCGCGTTTTCAGCAAGTAACGGAGACATAAAGAAAACCATGGAAGAACTACGGAGCGGACAGCAGAGTATTAATTCAGCTCTCGCAAATATGAATTCCAGGTTTACGACAGTTGAACACTCACTTGAAGCAATTGACGAAGTAAAGCAGGACCTCAAATGCACTGCTCTTGATATTCGCAAACAAAATCAACTGCTGCAGGCACGAATTCATGAATTAGAAGACCAGAGTCGTAGAAATAATTTAGTTTTTCATAGTATCGCCGATAAGAATGCCCATGAAACATGGGATGAAACGGAACAAAAACTTCTAAATGTCCTGTCAAAATACGTTGACCCCGAACTCTCGCCGAATGACAAAGATAGGGCTCATCGATTAGGGTGGTATTCTGATTTTGGATGCCGTCCGGTGATTGTGAAGTTCAACAACTTCAAAACCAGAGAAAGAATTCTGAAGTGTAAAAATGACATAATAGAAGAAGACATTCAAGTGACAGAAGATTACTCGTTTGCCACACACCAAGCATACAAAAAACTTATTGGCTTCGCCAAATCACTGCCCGGCTCCCCATCTTTTAAGCTAAAATACAATAGGTTGGTCGTAAACGACAGATCCTCCATGTATGACCCTGTAAACAATAAAACATTTGAGATTACCGCAGAAAGCACCAAGCCGGTAACCCAGCGCACGCCTTCGCCTCTCCCCGGTGCATCTAGCTCTTGTATATCTGCCTAACGGTTACCGAGAGGCAGTGACCATTGTTTAAGCGCAGCTCAAACATCAGTTTTATTTACTAATATCCGAAGTGTCATCAAAAGACGTACTGAACTCTCCTCTGCCATTAGTGCGTGTTCCGTCGACATCGTCGTCCTAACTGAAACTTGGCTGCACGAATACATACGCGATTCTGAGATATTCGATTCATCAAATCAGTTCCACTTCTATCGTTGTGACAGGAAAGATCGGCAAGGTGGTGGTGTACTAACAGCAGTCAGTAAAAAAATAGAGTCATATTCTCTTCACATAACGTCAAGCATCGAAATTATATGGGTATCTCTTCAACTAGGCTACCGCAGAATAATCCTAGGCGCATGCTACCGACCGCCTAATGCCTCTCCTACATTTGTTGCAGAGCTTCAAGATACCATTAATGTCATAGTAACGCGTCACCCCTCGTCATCTATCTTTCTATTGGGTGATTTTAACTTTCCGGGCATCAATTGGTCCTCGGTGCAACCATCCTCCTCTTCGGCGCTATGCAAGGAATTCACTAATTTATGTTCACTGTTCAATCTTACCCAAACTGTTACTCAGCCTACAAGAATTACTGAAGTTACAACAAGTACATTAGACCTCGTACTAACAACATGCCCAGAACTGTGTTCAGAAATAACCTACATGCCCCAGTTAAGCGACCATTCTTTGCTAAATTTTCTGTAAACATTCCCATACAAAAATCTGCTAGTCACACTAAAATAATACGCATGTATCATCGCGCTGATTTCAACAAAGTTAATAATGAACTAGGCTCTTTCCTGGCCACCTTTTTCGAAAAATTCGACTCGCGATCGGTGAACGCAAACTGGCTCTTATTCAAGAACAAAATCTTAGATCTAACCAGCCGTTTCATACCCACTCGCGCAATATCCTATCACCTGCATGCGCCATGGTATAACGCGCATCTTAAGCGCTTGTCTAACCGTAAGAAACGCTTCTTCCGTTCAGCTAAAGAATCACGCACTGAACATCATTGGTCCCGTTATCGGTCTGCAGCTTACACATACAATTCTGCGGTCATGAATGCTAAAGCAAATTACCAGAATAGCACTCTACTGGGTATGTTGCTCAATAACCCAAGAAAATTTTGGAGCGTCATTAACCCCTCTGAAACGTCTAGAATAATACTAACGAATTCAAGTGACGAACCTATATCCGATACTGCCTGTGCAAATGTACTGAACGGTGTTTTTTCGAGCTTTTTTTCAAATGGTGAAACTACGGATTTCCCTCAACTGGATCATAACAACTTCCTCCCAATGTACCCTGTAGTCATCCATCCTGATGGTATAGTTAAAATAATTGACAATCTTAAGATATCTTCCAGTGCTGGTGTCGATTACATTACTACAAAGTTCCTGAAAAGTACTAAAATATATTCATCACTTGCCTTAACTAAAATATTTCAGCAATCATTGGAAAACGGTGAACTACCGGCCGATTGGAAGATAGATAAGGTGGTTCCTGTACATAAATCTGGTAATAAACACTCGCCTTTTAACTACCGGCCCATATCTATTACCAGCATCCCATGCAAAATCTTAGAGCACATACTCTTTTCACATATTGTCACTTTCCTTGAATCAAACTTGTTTTTTCATTCTTCTCAGCATGGTTTTAGGAAGTCCTATTCATGCGAAACACAGCTACTCTTGTTCACGCACAAACTTCACGCAATTTTAGACTGCCGCTCTATCGCCGACTGCATCTTTCTAGATTTCGCGAAGGCATTTGATAAGGTTTCCCATCATCTTTTGTTACTAAAGCTGCGCATGGTAGGACTAGACACTAACATTCTAAAATGGCTTGAAGTGTTCCTTACCCATCGTCAGCAATTTGTTTCCGTCAACAATGTTAATTCCACCGTTCACCCTGTTCTTTCCGGTGTGCCCAAGGCACCATCTTGGGGCCCCTGCTTTTTCTTATATTTATTAACGACTTACCCAGTAACCTTTCTTCTTCTGTACATCTTTTCGCCGATGACTGCGTCCTTTTTCGGCAAGTAACAAATGATAGTGATAAGCACATTATTCAGTCTGACCTTAACGCTATCTCAACATGGTGCAAAACTTGGAATATGACTTTAAATGCTGAAAAGTGCAAACTTATGCGCATCTCTCGTGTTAATAGTGAATTGCCAGTATATACTCTTAATGGTGTGTTACTTGATCCTGTTACAAGATACAAGTACCTCGGAATTCATCATCATCATCAGCCTGGTTACGCCCACTGCAGGGCAAAGGCCTCTCCCATACTTCTCCAACTACCCCGGTCATGTACTAATTGTGGCCATGTTGTCCCTGCAAACTTCTTAATCTCATCCGCCCACCGAATTTTCTGCCGCCCTCTGCTATGCTTCCCTTCCCTTGGAATCCATTCTGTAACTCTTAATGACCATCGGTTATCTTTCCTCCTCATTACGTGTCCTGCCCATGCCCATTTCTTTTTCTTGATTTCAACTAAGATATCATTAACTCGCGTTTGTTCCCTCACCCAATCTGCTCTTTTCTTATCCCTTAATGTTACGCCTATCATTCTTCTTTCCATAGCTCGTTGCGTCGTCCTCAATTTAAGCAGAACCCTTTTCGTAAGCCTCCAGGTTTCTACCCCGTACGTGAGTACTGGTAAGACACAGCTGTTATAAACTTTTCTCTTGAGCGATAATGGCAACCTGCTGTTCATGATCTGAGAATGCCTGCCAAACGCACCCCAGCCCATTCTTATTCTTCTGATTATTTCAGTCTCATGATCCGGATGTTGCAGCGGTGGCGTAGAGGTAGAACACCCGCCTCGCATGCAAGAGGTCTGTGGTTCGAATCCCGGTGCCGCGCAATTTTCCACCGGATTAAAAAAAATTAAAAAATCCACGTGTTGATAAAATTGCATAAACAGGCCTGGAGTGTGGCCTGATCCCGGTGACCAGAACTGGTAAGGCACTCCCTCACCAGAGCAGGATTGGCCACCCTGGTGCAGTACTTGGCCACAACCTCCTATATGAACACAGCAACCTCGGAATTCATATTACGTCTAATTTTAGCTGGCATGCGCACATTGAGCACATCACTAACAAAGCTAATCACATGCTCGGATATCTGAAACGCAACTTTCACGCAGCCCCAACTAGCATCAAACTTCTACTCTATACCACACTCGTACGTTCACAACTAGAATATGCTTAATCAATCTGGGACCCTGGTGTTAAGAGTCTGATCGACCTACTGGAGATGGTACAACACAAATCAGCGCGGCTTATTCTCTCTGACTTTCGGCGTACATCAAGCGTAACCACTATGAAGACTACCCTGGGCCTAACTTCACTTGCATCACGACGCCAAATTGCACGCTTGTGCCTTTTTCACAAAATATTTCATCATGAGTCTATTGGCTACGAGTTACTTCTTCGCCCTTCATATGTTTCACGCCGCACAGATCACATACATAAGGTAGGCATTTCTACATGCAAAACTAAAACATTCTCGGATTCTTTTATTCCTCGCACGTCATATGACTGGAACCACCTTCCTTCCTCAATTGCCACAATTCCTGACCCTGTATTGTTTCGGACTGCTGTTACCGCTTCTATTGAATGATATATTGTGTTGATCACTTATTCTAACTTA
Organism: Dermacentor andersoni; assembly: GCF_023375885.2. Classification (NCBI taxonomy): domain Eukaryota; kingdom Metazoa; phylum Arthropoda; class Arachnida; order Ixodida; family Ixodidae; genus Dermacentor; species Dermacentor andersoni. The sequence continues at coordinate 125,494,348 of NC_092817.1, read as the reverse complement.
TCTATGTCTTGGTAATTGTTCTCTGCTGTTGCTTGGATTTTCAGTGTTATTATGTATTACCCACTCCCCTCTGTAATGCTTTGCCCTGAGGGTAAAATAAATAAATAAATAAATAAATAAATTTCTCTCGTAATAAAAGAAGCCAATCAAAGGATCAATGGCAAAGTATAACAATCAAGAACTGAGCGGTACCGCAACAAGTGGGGTCCTACTTGAAGGTATATAACAACAAGTTTGCCCGCTGCAAGTAAAATAGTGCATCATTGTGTTAGCCACATGTGCTAGTCAAAATTGCACATTTAAATTCCAGGCTGCAGGAATATTCAGCTTCTTGCCAGATATAGTGCCCTGCTAACTTTTGACGCCAACCGTACCTCCTCTGACGATGCAAGAAAGAACAACAAACATTTTTTTAAGGCTAGATTATGTTTGCTTTATACTGCTGAGAAAAAAGTGTGCTTTGTTCTCCCAGCTCGTCAAAACCACAAACAGGTGTAACTTTACTAGAGCATACTATTTTAATGATAACAAATAATAAATTACACATTTCAACATTACCGTAATGTTTGTCTTTGTCTGTGACATGCAGCTGACCACATGGAAAAACGGGAGCAGTTAAAGGGACCTTTTCTGGGCCTGTAAACAAGCCGGTAAACTAGCGCACGTGCATGTGTTACAGTAAGGAAAGAGGGTGAAAGTACATAGCATCGCTAATATGTATACATTTACTACTTTCAAGAACTGTAAGCTCAATAACAAACTGAAAAACTGAACCGAGTTCACAGGTAATCTGGCATGTTACGAACCTTACATGTAGAATTACGTTTTCAAGTCCTTTGTGCTGTCAACAGAACAACAATGATCTTCATTAGGAACGCCAGAGCGATGCATGCTGGACAGTGAGAAAAGACAGGCGATGTGCAATCATGGACGAGAGACTTGCCATTGATGGAGTTTTCCAATATGAATGTTATGCCTGAGAGGCAGCTGTCAGATGAACGGATTGCCTGAAGCCAAAATGGCAAGGAGGCTTTATTCGACAGGCATGTGTGGCAAAGTCTGCAAAGAAAAAACAAAGGACCATGCAAGACTCTTTTGCAGGTATCGCACAGGAAGGACCAGTATGAAAGGGAACACCTTAATGATCAAGAATTTATTTCTTTATTTAGGTAACCACAGGGCCAGTTTGGCATTGCAGTGGGGTAGAGAGGTAAACAGAAGTACAGGTACAAAAATAGCAGGAACAATACAATGTAACAGAATAAAGCACATAACTGAAGTTTATATATATATATATATATATATATATATATATATATATAATGCAGAGACACTAGCAAATACAAGTCAACAGAATAACGTACATACCATGGCACAAAAAGCAAGTACGACATAAAAGATAAGTGAAGTAAGTTAAACACATCATATGGTTGTGGCAAAAAAGGATAAGAAAGCATTTTTGCAATATCATCACACACCGCAAGATGCATGTGCAGCGAAATCATGCAAGGTAAAAGTTGTTTTCAAAAGTGTACTAGGTCAGTAACAGAAGAAAAAAAAAATCAGAAATCTCAAACGTAACAGTGAGAATGTTCTCCCAACAGCAGAACTACTCAAGCAAGGTTTTAGCTTTTAACCATGTAGCAATTTTTACTTCAAAGCTGGTTAGGTGTGCCCTTTCACGTTATACCACCCCATAAATCTTATCAGCCCCCCCTTATCTGTAAACCACTGACTCCTACAAGCCATATCAGTTTCACTTCACGACAGCTGCCAACTTGGAAAACCTGGAGCTTTAATAAATGTGTAAAGCTCTGGGCTAGTTGCATCTGGGTGCTGCTATGGAAACAGCATGAAAAACAGGGGCCATATTTTTGGTCAATCACTTTCGGGCATGTCACGTTCGGTGTACATTCAACGGATAAACCAGCAAACAGCAGGTCCATCACTCCACTGGAACTCCTAGCTGAACATTGTGTCACGCAAAACTCCTAGCTGAACATTGTGTCACGCAAAACTGAATGTATCCTCAAAAGCGATTGACTAAGAATACTACTGCAGGATAGAAGGAGGAAACGAATGGCGCATGCAACTGATACTGACAACTGATTTTAGTAGAGAACAAAGCCAGTCACAAAATCAGCAATATTATTTTTGAAGCTGTTGTTAGTTGGCACTGCGTTATTATTTATTTACTAAAGCCCACTTTCCGATTGCTACCACATTTATATAAGCATTTTCTGACTGATGCTGGCAATCACCCATGAACGACACCAAGTACATCCATATTTTGCTATTAGAAAAGCTGTCCTGAACATTGTAAGCTGGTAGTACAGTCAAATTTCTGTACTTACAAGCTAAGATAAGCATTGTTTCCCTTATGATAAATTCACCTATGTAACAGTTGTGTTCATCTGATAAAAAAGCTCTCCAAATGAGTCAAAACTCCCTGTGACATTGCGATCTACAACTAACCTTGCCTGTTGTGTGTTGATTAAAGCTCCACTATTGCAATCATTCTCTAATATTCAAGTGTTCCACTCGAAACATAATGAAATCTTATGCATGCAGATTCTCAACGTTATGTATTCAAAGACCTTGAACAATACAATTTCCAAGTTGATGGGCTTATAAATTTACCAAGAATGAGCATTAGGAAAATTCTCTTCTCTGGGCAACAGTAGCTGGCTGCCATGAATGCCCAACTACTATTCCCAGAAACGGGAAATCAAACTGCACTGGATATTGTTGCAAGGCTTACTCATACGTGGGCATTTGGAACAGTCCACAACAGGCTAAGACATTCTTGTTTTCTAGTTTCAAGCATTTTCGCTAATAAATACACAAGAAACGGCAAGAATAGGCTTGGTGAAACAGCCACAGGCACCATCTCACCTCAACACTTGAACCAACGTGGGTGTGTCAGTTCCTCCAAGCAGCTGCATAGCCATTTGCCTGGAAAAGCAACAACTTGCTGTAATAACGCATGTTAAGAACAAGATGCATGCCTGCAGGGTGTACTCACAGGAGACCTTCCTCCTTGGAAAGAGCCAAGCTGAGGTCAGGGAAAACAGCCATGTTTCCCAGAATTCCAATTAAAATTTCCTATGGCAGCAAACAGAAATAATTTGATAGCAGGCAAGCAAAGTTCCACGTACAGTCATAATCACCGTCACCACCACCACCACCATCATCATCATCCCCGGTAGCAGCAGCAGCGCCGTACGTCCCAACGATGGCCGTCTTTTCCTGTCTTGTGGCAGCTAACTCCACGCTATAGTTGCTAACTTGTCACTCTCATCCCTCTATCTAATCCTCTTCTGCCCCCAACTGCATTTTTCCTCCCTTGGCACCAAATCTGCTCCTCTAGCAGACCGTTCTATGCATTGCATGCCTCATAACTTTTATCATCCTCATGAGATGGCTGACTTGGCAGATGGTCAATCATTGTGCTTAGAAGCGTTCAGCTTGGCTGAAAGGTGCATCTTTTATAGACAGAAATAACCCTGCCCTAAAACTACTTCAAAAACAAAAAATAGTTTCTGATAAACAAATGTGAATATGATGCTAAAAAAAATGATGCAATAGGGTAAGTTCTGGAAATAAGTGAGAGGGAAAGAAGATAAAGTGCATCATAGCTCACCACTAAACGAGGTGACTTTGAAGTGGAGATGATCTGTTGAAAAATCTCAGAGGCCTTGAACTCGTGCAGGAAATGTGCAACATCCTGTAGGGAAAGAAAGCAAAGGAATCTTCAGTCACTTGCATTAGTCGTATTATAACATCAAACAACCACCATGCTCTCGTTATCCTGTTGCTCACAACATAAAGTCCTCTACACCCATTAGCTGACAGGTATGTGTGAGGAAGGGCTCGAGAAATCCCGGTAACGGAGGCGAAACCTTCGCTGCTGAGAGGAACAAGACTGTTTGCATTTTTGAGACTCTATTTGAATACGATGCTGAAAGATCGTTTTAGATGAACACTAGCAGTAGTAGTACTGTATCCTTGCCTAATAATAGCCAACAAATAAACTAAAGTCTCACAGAACTAATGTCTCACAGTCCCACAGCGCACTAAACAATTTTTGTGAGTGTTCGCCGCATGGCATCGATGAACTGGTGGCGAGTCAGTAGATCCCACTTCACGATGACGGCAGGGACGAGCCAGGCATGGGCGGACGGGTCATGGACGAACGAGGAGCGAATGGCAAGGTAAGCCTGGCACAGTCTGGTCCTGGACAATCAACTGAAGGCCCAGAGCTGCAACTCTTCACGGTCCAAGTGCAGCGGACCGTGGCCTGCTGAGGAATCGCCAGGCAGGCGAAGTAGCCAGGCAGAAGCTGGGCTTTGGGACCAGAACCCAACAAGCTCTTGTGGCCTGGCACTGCTCGCTTCGGTGATGTTCTAAAAGCTTCTTCCAGCACTTCTTTCTTCTTTTTCTCATTCTTCACGTGTTAATTCACAATGGGCTGAATTTGTTCTTTCATCATTTCCGGTTCCCTTGTTTTTCTTCCGCTCGCCAGTTGCCAGAATCATTGCTTCTTCGTCATCTTAGTGTCATTTCGTTGATGCACTGCATAACCCCACGGACGCCGTGCACCGCATGTGAATATACCCGGTCCATGGTTCCGTGAGAACATTTAGGGGTCCTCGGACATATCGGCCATATATTAGCTCAAAAGGAGATCAAAATACAATGTAGCAAAACAATGACAGGGATTAGACCCGGACACAAACGTCTGACTTTTCATCATATGGCGGCAACTCGGCAAGCAGCGCCCGTGGCTGCCACTCGTGCTTGTCATCCCTTTTGCTTCTTTATTTGCAACACACTCCTGATGCGACAAATATGCAATGGCCAGTTTTGAGCAAGTACACTACTGCACGGCCTCAGTGAATACATTGGACGCCAGCAGCAGACATTATGCTAGCACAATGAGCGACAGTTCAATTGATGATGGGAGTAGTTCAAGCGACTACCTTAACAGCGATACAGATAGTGAACTAGGTGATCGATCGAAGTGATGATCACAGTAGCAATGCCTGTGTTGGCTTGAGTGGTAATGTTCAGCCTCTGGTCCCGACATTGCCTGTGGTAGGACTTGCTCCTCGAGTTCCAAATACAAGTCCTTTTGGCTGCAGGGTATGTTGTGGGCATCATAATACATCTGATGCTGGCTTGTCCTCATTCGCATTTCGACTTGATCCTGCATCGGCAGTGGCCTTCCATCGCAGGCGCCCTTTTTGTGGCTTGACATAGCATTTGTGCAGTACGTGTCTCCGCTTGTGTCGAGCTTTGCTGGACTGTTGTGCACTGGCATTCATGATGGAAGGGCGGCATCTGTACACCTGCGTCTTGACATAGTTGCGCATTGTCGTGCTTGTACTCATTGTTGAATTACCATTCGGAGTACATGAAACCATTGTTAGCAATAGCCTTGAGCCTCATCTGTTATGCTTGGACAGCCTTGTAGGAGGTGGACATTTCTTGCCTTTGGGAGACTTTGCGACGCAGCTATTGGGCTTTGGTTCCTTAGGCATTTCCGTGGGCGCAGCTTTAGGCGGCATTCCATTATCGGCAATTTTGCCACTCTCGTGTCTCTTGAAGTCTCTTTTGTTAGACACGGACGGTACCCCTTTTTCAAGTTCATCGTGCACCAACTGGCCCAAGAGCTTGCGCTAATGCACCTCATCTCTTTTGTTCATTGCGTTTACCTTGTTTTCCTTGTCCTTGCCACCTTTTTGCCCTCCTTCTGACACATAGTGACAGCTTGTTCTCTGGACAGGAGCACTCTTGTATGGAAGCTTGCTAAATGATGAAAGAGCTGCGGCACTGTCCCATTACCTTCCATGACGAGGGGAGCTTTGTACTTGTATTCGTTACCTTCCTCAGTGATGTCTCGTATGCCAACTGTATTCAGGTGCAACATCAAAGAACTGTCTACTTTCAATGGCACATCGTCTCTGGGAGGCCCTCCAGTACCAAAGACTAGAGATGTGATTTGTACGCTTGAACCTTGGGAGAAGTCGTGGAGGGTTCCCTGGACCATTCATCCAAAACAGGTTTCCACTGTGGTAACTTGAGGCGATAATCTAAATATATGGCCTGTTGTCCTAGTAGATATCAGAAGTAGCTGCTCGGAAAGTAGCTGCTTCAGGGCTTGCATCAGCGCAAACAAGACTGACGTTTGTCATCACGGTGATGATTGCACCATCCACTGGTGGACTGGTCACTGCAGATTTCTGGCAGTTCGAGGGCATCTATAGTGCTCTCGTTGGTACTGCGCTGGCCTTGGAGTGTGATGGACACTCATTCACATGTAAGGGTCACAGGGCGATGCATTGTCCTGAAGGTGAATAGGCAGAGGTGCTCAACGCCTTGAACAGTACAATTAAATGCTCGAGCAATGTCCTGCCCAACGAAAGTGTGCTGACTGCCTGTGTCTAGAAGCAACCGCAGCAGAGTTGACCTCGCTAATGCGACAACTCAGGCTCTGCCCGTCTGGAGGAATACAGGCATGAGTCCGCTGTCACTCAGAGACAAGGATGTTGCTTGAGGTTGTGTGTCGATGGACTCCAGCCCGCTGGCACACTGCACGGAAGGCCCTAATGAGTTTCAGACACTTTGGTTTTGACTTGGAGTACAGACCTTGCACAGTGACGTCGAGTGTTGCCCAGCAGAGTGGGCACATTGCAAATTTCTGGTGCTTCACCACTCACTGGCGACATAGTTGCACTTGGCGCAGCGAAAGAAACGCCTCCACGCCTGAAGCTTCCTGCATTTTTTTTCTGAAGTGAGCGATGTGGAGCACTTCTAAACTGTATGGCTCAACGTGTTGCACAGGAGCCAGGGACGCATGTATGGCGATCTTACTTCAATTGACAGATCCGCTGCAGAAAGCGGATTTAGCTCAAGCAGTCATGATTCACGTTGATGATGCCACTGGATTGCAGATGAGCTGGCTTGGTCGAGACTGCTTTCCTCCCTCACCTCTACTTAAATTTGTAGAAAGGTCATAAGATGTTTCACTTGCTGGGCCTTGTCTGCTGTAGCTGCCGCTGTGTCAGCGTTGTTCGATGAAGAAGCCTCCTTCAGCCGTTGGTGGTACAGGATACCAAAGTCAGGTGGTAAGGCTTTCATGATGATGTGTCGCACACACACAACAGCAGTATACTCATCTGGTGAAACACCAAGGCCCTCTAGTATACTCGTGCGGAAAGTACTCACCATAAAGATTTCAAAACTTGTCTAGATCGGCTGAACTGCGATTAGGTGCCATTGTGAGGTCCAGGTGGTCATCGACCAGCATGTCATGACTGCCGAACCGGTCAGATGGTGACATTGTAGTTTTCCTCAGTGAGGCGGATACCCTGAATTGCTGTCTTAGCTGACCCGGACAGGCATGTCAGCAGACATATAAATTTGTCTGTCTTGGGTAGCAAGTCACTGCCACGAATACTTGCTTGGTACTGGTCCCAAAAGTCTTATCAGTTGCGCTGCTCGCCAGAAAAGCTTGAGACGTGCAGCTTTGGTAGGGCAACGTGGGAGAACAACGCCGCAGGCGACACTCCAGGTGAGGCGGAAAGGGCAGCTGGGCACATTGTCGAGGCAAGTTGCATTGGAGGACTCGCAGTGGAGTCGACAGAGACAAGAAGGATCGGTGGACACGGCTCAGTAGCGAGGCACAAGCTTGTCTTTGTAAAGCTGACCTTTTGTTCGTACTCAAAAGCTGTGGTCAGGTCTGCCTCCAGGTCTGCATCCGTGAACGTATCTTGTATATTGCACGGTCGAACTCTGTGAGCTACGCCTGCTTCGTTATGACGAGCTGAGGTGCTGGTGTGGCACCCACACAGGGCTGGTCTCATCTGTCAGCAGGGTGTCGCTCATAGATATGGCCCTCCGGACGAAGCCGCACTTGGTGTGAAGTTGCTCCATTGCCGGATTGTAGGGCCAGACAACAGCAACATTTCGGAACCACTTGAAATGTAGCAAAACAACTACGGGGATTAGACCCACACCCGGACGCCTGACTCGTTTTTCATCTGGCAGCAACTTGGAGAACAGCACTTGTGGCCGCTGCTCGTGCTCGGCACCCCTTCTTCTTTATTTGCAAGAAAGCCCATTCTGTCCTGAGGCACTTCTCGATATGCAAATAAAAGCGGTGCAAGAAAGCAGTCCCATGACTTCGGTTGCTCTTGGCACAACTTACGCAGCATGTGCTTCAAAGTACCATCGAATCTCTCTAGCAGACCATTGGGTAAGGTGTCAAACTGAAATGCCTAAGAGCAAGCAAACCACTCACCTCAGTCTCTGACGTGAAGCAGAATTGATTGCAAAAGTTCTCCCCTGGAAATCCTATCTGGGAAAACATTTCCAACAGCCCACCTGCTACTGTTGCTGAATCTATTGCGGGCAGAGCCACAGCATCAGCATACCATGTGGCAAAATCCACCGAGATGAGAATGTAGCGATAATTTTTTGTTGAAACAGGTGTCGGAGGTCCAACAATATACACGGCAACTCGTTCAAATGTTGTATCGATAAGAGGCATTTGTCCAAGAGGTGCTTTGCCTATTTTGCCCTTAGGATATGTCCTCTGGCAGGCGTTGCATGACTCCACGTATTTTCGGACCTCCTCCTGTACACTAGGACAGTAGAATGACTCCAAAACTCAATCCTTCATTTTCTACCTTGGCGCCCAGAGATCGCAGTTTCGTGAGTCAAATTTAACACTGGGCCTCGCGAACCTTTTGGAACCACCGCCTGTTGAAATGTTTTGCCTGGAGCCAGGTAACAGTGGTACAGGATTCCATTATCAATCGTAAATAACTGGTGTGTGGCCCCTTTGCCAAGGATCACTGTGCCCACTTTTGCCTAACGGGGTTCCAATGTCGTCTCTTCATCTTGTTCTAGGTGACATGATTTCTGTGTCACTTCCAAGTTCCCAAACTTAACAGTCGTCAGCTTTCAGCATTGTCTTTTGCTTGAGAGACCAACCAGAACTGAGCTAGGCATTCGCTTCACAGTTGGGTGCCTCATTAGTCGTCAGTTTCTTCTGGTTTGCAGACTCCTTCCATATTGTGTCTGGGTCATCAGCATCAAGGGAGCCGGAAACATTTCCTATGATGACATCGTAAAGAAGTGACATGATACACTTGACTATCACCTTTCCAGAAAAAAAGGGCAAGAAATGTGTACTTCTGCTTCCGGTACCTCGATACAGCAACCATCAACCAATAATATGGTGGTAGTAGTACCCTTAAGCGCTGCATCGGGAACCAGGAAACACCGTACAACAAGTGTGTTGCTTCCAGTATTCCTGAAGACAGAGACAGTGTGGCCGAACACCTCTCCATGTAACATGGGCAAGTTATGTGTAATCGTTGTGCGATGCATGTTCTTGGCGCACTGGGAATGTATTTATTTTGTTGCAAGTCATCAGTTAATTCAGGCATGTGCGATTTCACATCAGGTGACACGCTACAGGAGGCCGTTTTCTTTGAACCACCGTTATACTTTGGACATGCCCTCACATCATGGCCTGGCCTGCGGCAATAGCAACAGAAGTGTTGCTTCAGTTTCTTACAGCAATCAGACGCTCTGTGTCCCGGTCAATATCCTAGAAGCATATCCATCTCGCTCTTTGGAACTGCTGTTTTCCGACTTGTCCTGGAAAAATAATGAGTTTAGTCACCGTTGGGTCACTAAGAAGGTATCCACGGCTTCTGCCATTTCTTCAACTGTCTTGGATTTCTTCTCCCTTAGGAAAAGCACCAGACGACCATGACAGTTACTCAAGAACAGCTCAGCTACAATAAGGTTGTGCACGGACATGAAGTCCTTTACCGTTTTCGACATTTCCAGCCGGCGGTCAAAGAAGCTTTGTAGTTTCGTGGCATACTGCTTGCCAGTTTTCCCATCTTGTGGCTTGCTTTGCCAAAACTTTTCACGATAGCCTTCGGCTGTGAAATAAAACTTCTGGAGCAAGGCCATTTTCGTATTCTTGTAATCCATGGACTCTCCTGGTGACAGGCGACCGAAGGCTTTCAAGGCTTCTCCACTGAGGCACAAACTAAGAGCTGTAGCCCATTTCGCCTCAGGCCACTCTTGACCAGTAGCTACATGCTCAAACCTATTTAAATGCACATCCAGGTCATCACAACTTTCGTTGAACACTAGTATCAGGTCGTGAGGATTTATCAAGCTTGGCCGGTTTTCTCTCAGAATCTCAACCACGGGCTGCTTTTTCTTTGCTGCCTGCAACTTCAGCCAGTCGAAGTCAGAGTAGAAGAGCTCTCTCTTCCTTCTCCAGACATTCTTTTGTCACCTCTCTTTCCACGAGCCGTTCCTCACACACCTTAACATATTCCTCTTGAGCCCAGTCTAATTGTATGTCTACCCATGTCCTTAACTCTGCCCCCTGAAGTACCATGCGTTCCACTAGTGTTATGAGCTCTTGTCGACTCACCTTACCTATAAATATCGCAACTCAGTGGAAATGGCTTTGTCCTGTCGCCACAGATGCCAATAGTGAGGAAGGGTTCGAGAAATCACGGTAATGGAGGCGAAACCTCCGTTACAAAGACAAACAAGACCATTTGCATTTTTGACTGACCCTATATGAATACAATGATGAGAGATCGCATTAGATGAGTACTATAAAAATATGTTAGTACTGTGACACTTGCCTAATACTAGCCAACAAATAAACTAAGGTCCCATAGAACTACAGAGTGCCACAGCACGGTAAATAATGTTTGTGGGTGTTCACCGTGTGGACAGTCGATGTACTGGTGGCGAGTCGGTAGATTCCGCTTCACGATGACGGCAGGGACGAGCTAGGCATGGGCGAACGAGTCATGGACGAACGAGGAGCAAATGGCAGGGTTGGTCTGGCACAGTCTAGTCCCAGACAATCAACTGAAGGCCCAGAGCTGTAACTCTTCACGGTCCAAGTGTAGCAGACCGTGGCCTGCTAAGGAATCGCCAGGCAGATGGAGTAGCCAGGCAGCAGCTGGGCTTTGGGACCAGAACCCAACGAGCTCTTGTAGTCTGGCACTGCTCGCTTCGGTGCTGCTCCACGAGCTTCTCCCAGTTCTTTTTCTCGTTCTTCATGCGTTGGTTCTCTAGTGGCCGAATTTGTTCTTTCATCGTCTACCGTTTTCTTCTTTTTCTTCTGCTCACCAGATGTCAGCATCATTGCCTCTTTGTCTTCTTCGGCGTCTTCATGTCATTTCATCAACACACCGCAACGGCCCCATGGACACCGCACACCACATGTGAATACCGTACACAACATGACAACATGTCACTTTTACTTACCCCATGTGGCACTCAAAACATGTGATCTAAACACTTTTTGTGTCTCATATGGATAGCACCTCTTGAAGTTATTATATGATATACAAGCAACCCTGCTTATGTGAGGTTTTGGGTTAGCTAGCTTATCCCACCTTACCATCCCAGTTTATCCCACCTTACCATCACATAAGAAACAACAGCTCATGAATTCAAACATGTGTTCGTGCATGCGTGTGTGTGCGGTAATGGTATCCTCATCTTACTAATGATTTTTACCAAGAACATACGTTACTACTTCCAGCCACAGGACATCACATTGGTTGGCCTAATTCAATATCACTTAGCCAAAAATAATTTGAATGCAATGCAGCGCGTTATTATTTTTTTTTATTTCATGACACCCTAAAGGCCCTCTGTCAGAGGTTATTAAATGGAGGGGGGGAGGCAGCGGTTAGCAGATGCAACGATGGTGTCGATGTGGCTGCTAGGTATTCATAGGTCGAAGTAAGTTCAAAGTCAGTATTGTTTAAAGACATGGGATAGATGGGAAGTTTGAATTTAGAAATTTGATTATTAAAAGACAAATTTAGCCTTCAAGAGGTTTAGCGGCACTAACCAAGTCTCACAGAATGTGTTTAAGGTGCCAATGTATTAAGATTTAGGTGTACATTAAGCAACCACAAGTAATAAAATTTGATCTGGATACTTTCACTACAGCATCTCCCATGGCGCAGCTGTCTCAACACAGCCGATCATCGCTGTTCACGTTGCATGCTTAACATGCTGATGCGTGAGCCAGAAGAAACTTATGATTCAACTAAGTCACCTTTACGAAGTTATAGTGGCCTGAAAGTAAAATCACTATGTGCTCATGCTCTGGAATGCATTACACTATGCACATAAAGATTCATTATCATACTGCTGACAGCTTAGAGTGACAGTGAAGGATCCTGAAGTCGAGCTAGACCGATAGATTATTCGTCTAGAAGTCTGTTATCATTCTCTGTGGGTCAATGTATCACTTTGCTGTGTGGAAAATTGATGCCATAGGGTTTGCTGCTGCTCCTCAATCAGAACCACCTGCACCGAAACGGACGAGTTGACGTAACCTCCATGTGACCTCCCTCTATGCCACTCTCTGTCAATCAGCCAGTGATACCGTCACATGAGAGGTGCCATAGTCCAAACAGGTGGTTCCACTCCAATTATCTATTTTCGGCATTTTTTTGCTTACAGAAGCTCTATTCTCGTATGCATGACAAATTCGTTATTACAGAGGCTTAATCTTTCAATCTAGCCTGACATATTTTCTTTTAGTGTCCCTTTAAGCTGCTGCCTGATACCTGAGATAGGTGTTGAATGTAAAAAAAAAAAAACTAAAGAAAGGAAAACAGGACAAAACAGCATGCAAAATAGCCTCTATTTGCATCTAGACTGCTTCGCAAGTGACATGCTGCTTTCCTGCATAAGCGGTGCACCGCTGTGCATTGAGGGCATGAAATAAAAGTGACGGACACACAACAATGATGTGCAACAGAAGCTAGTTTTTGCAAGACGACGAATGTGCAGAGGTTGGACAGAGCAAACTTAAAGCAGACTGCCCAAATGTTGCAATGGTGCTGTAATAAAATGCATTTGTAGGCTTACAGAGTTGGCGGCCATGTCCCAAACTGTGCAGAGCTCCTCCTCAACCTCTCTGTCCAACTCCACAGCCTCTTCCTCTGAAAGTACTTTCTCACCTTCCCCACAGGCGTTCTCATTTTCAGCAGCCTAGTGAGGAAGCCAAAAAGGGAAATGATGACATTTGTCAAAAATGCAAAGGAAAACTGGATGTGCACATCAAGATCAGAGGAAACAGTTTAAATGTAACCAATTAGCACAAGCTTACAAATTGTTTGATTCAACAGACGGTTAGTATTAACAGATGTTGGGGAAGGAATTTAGCTTCCCCAGTACCAATTTAACAATATTAGAAAATATATTGGTTAAAATAAAAATACTGCAAATACGTAGTTTACAACTTAGTCAAGGGTTTGATGAAGAACTGCCTGGCAAGGTAACGTCATAGTATAGCAATTATAAATCTTGTCACTGACCAACAAACGATGAAATTGACTTTTCAGTGCCTGTATGGGAACCTTGTTCACAAAATACAAATGAAATCACCATTACATAAACAGCTTATACCCTCTTAAACATGTGACAAAGTTACTTCATATATATGGGGTGAAGACCGCTGTCCAGCCCAGTGGCGCTTCCGAAAACGCGTGCTGCGGTCCCCTATATGGCAGGGATAAGTGAAGCACTCGCGCACGTTTTTTAGAAACACGGCACGCATATAGCACACATGCCGAGCAGTAAACTAAGACAGGATCTCATCAATGTAAACCACACTCTGCCCAAATGCAAGTTTCCTGGTGATGTGTACAAGATAACATGCGCAGATTGCAAGTTTGTGTATATAGGTGAAACTGGAAATCTAAGCAGAAGTTTGAAGCAGCACCAGAACGACGTCAAGAAGGGAAACATGTCGACAAACACCTTAGCGGAGCACGTGCAAGCATCTGGACACCATTTATTGGGATGGTGCAAGCGTGTTGGCAACAGACCGAAATGTATAATCATGGCTTCATCTAGAATCACTCATCATTCAAACTACTGACAACACAATCAACAGAATAGATGGCAATCTTCACCCCATCTATGCAAAATCACTTTGCCACATATTCAAAAGTACATCAACTGTTTCAACGACAGCCATTTCATTTGTATTTTGCGGACAAGGTTTCCATATGGGCACCGAAACGTCAATATCGTAATTTGTTAGTCAGTGACATGATTCATAATTGCTATACTATTTTCTGACATGCATCTTAGTTCATCATGCACATGAAAACGCACACACACTGAGACGAAAATTTATCCTTGCTTTCACCATCACGTATGCAGAAAAGACAACGGAGCTCTCAAGCATCACTAAAGGACCGCAGCCATTGTCACCTCCCATTTGAGTGAGTGCAATTTGTGCTATCACTGCAGTTACTCATTGGCATGACTCTCTCTCTCTAAGCTACAGCATACACAATGCACTTTTCTGTCGTCACATAAAAGTGAATCTCAAAAGAATCAAAGTTTAAAATGAAAGCAGACATAAATTGTGTACCTTTACAAATGCACTGTGGTGTAGCAACATAGCTTGGCCTTTTGTTCAAGAATGCATTTGAGAATTCAATGCCTTCCCTTGCTTTAAGAACACATTGCAAGCCGAGTCTGGGCATGTTTCTGCGGAGTGACGTTCGTGTTTCTTTATGTCCACTGGCGATCGATTTGCCGGTGCTCCTGACTCGCTGACTAAACTACAAGTGCATAATTAAGGTGCTGGCAATTTGCGCATGTGCGAAAACTACCTTTTTGGCTTCACAATAAAATTTTTCCCGGTAATTTTGCGAGTGATCTTCAGTCTAACGAAGTTCTCCATTTAGCGAAATTATAATCAGCGCCTGTCGACATCTGTCAGTTCGGTTACAAATTACATACAAGAAATTACAAGGTTACAAATTACATACACAAAATTACGTGGCCTTCAGGTAGCAAACCCACTCTGCTCTGTGCCGATACGGTGTTGCCGCACACAACATAAACACAGAGCATGTAATCTAAACTCACTTTGATGGCTTTCAAAAGGCACTGAAACAGCCAGTGTCGGCTAAACACTGTTTCTCCGATCCTGTCTCCACTCGAGGTTTCATCGGCTTCTACGATCTCCGGCGGAGGCGACGGGTTTCTTTCTGGAAGGGTGGGGGCGTCGTCAAAAAGTTCCAAAGCTTTTCAACACAGAACAGCGCTGGCGCATAACATTACCTGAATCATCCATCGTCACGGCAGCACTATTTCACCAACGACATTCATCCAGGATGTCGCACACAACAAGAGATACAGCAGATTGCTTCTGATCAATAAAATTCTAACGCCTATCTCTAACGGAAGCAACAACTATCCAAACACGAAACGCGCGTACTGATGGGCGCTGCCATGTTGGGTACACTGTACACCATAGACTCGCTCTCGTTCACCTTCTGCATTTGTTGTACATTATTGTCAATTTATTGTGCGCACAAATTTAAAATATACTTCGTTATGCATCAAAATATTGCGTTGGACTGCATTGGTCAACTTATTTAACCTGCGCAGTTCTGCCTGTTCGAGCCATTGGTATGCGCACAAAGCCGAGTCCAGCCACTGCACAAGTTTGTTTACGTTGGTGCCGCGGTTGCCGCGCTCGCCGCGCATGTGGTCTGCGTAACGAAATGATCGGCAAGGGAATGAAATACTTAATATGGTTTGCCCACGAGCATGTGCCTTTCAGGATGCCTGTAAGTTTATTATGGCATGTTTCCTTCGTGTCTGACGTCCAACACTGCCCTTGTTTGTTTGTTTTTTCCCTAGGAACTCGATGCGATTGCATCGATGTTTGGCATCACTATCAAGTTCATAGAGCAGCCGAATAAAGAGGTACAGTTTTGTGGACCAAATTTTTGAAGTAATTGTGGACCAACTAGTTTATTAGTATTCGTTTGTTCTCTTCTACAGCCATACGCTATAGTTGAACTGGCGTCGGAAGAGGACGCAAAGAAACTTGCTTCGCGAAGCGTGTTAATACGGTACGTCTTTTATTTATTTACTTATTTATTTATTTATTTATTTATTTGTTTGTTTATTTATCTTCAAAAGAGGTGGGATCAAGTTAGTCTGTATTTATGACGCAGGGATTCGTAGTATTCTTAATGTCACTCGCGACAGTTTCTGCCCCGTCAAAACTAACCAACGCATTTTACTGCTGTTTTCATGACATGCTTAAAGTTCCTTCCTTTCCTTTCACTCGAATAAACTTCACCTGTTTCTCTCCTAGGTCAGTTATTGAACTGTGGACTCATGCTGGAGATATCGACGATGTGTGTGACCAGGTGAAAAAGTTTCCTGCAAAGTTTTGGGTGGGTACTTTCGGATTCGCATCAAGGGAGATAGATCCCATTCTGATGGTTTGCGTTTTGCATTTCAGGATGCCTACAGTGGCGAAGACCAGTCTTTCAAGTTCAGTGTCGAAATCTTTGGCAAAAGAAAGGTGCCTAGGGAAGTCAAAGTAGAAAAGATCGAAGTAAGTGTTATAATGTGTTGTAAAATGCTTTTTATACCTTCTATTCCTTAGTCTTGTTCCTTGAAGCTCTTGACAGCGGAAAACACGGTGCTGTAGGTGCAAAAATGTAGTTGTGTGCTAAGGCGATATAGCATTATCTCCTTTAGTTAAGCAGCACAAGAAATGCAAGATGAATGCTTTTTAAGAAAATAGGCCATGACTGGTTTATCCAGATCCTTCAGAAAACGCTCGAACCAAATGTTGACTGCAGCAGCTTTTTGTTGTACCTTCAACATGGTCCATTAAAATGTACCACGGAAACATTGTGATCAAAATTTTTTGCCTTAACAGTTAGAGACCACAGCATCTGCAAAAAGTACAAATTTGCTTCTCGCGTGGCCCTGCAATGAACTGTAACCTGCACTGCATTGGTTGAACACTCGCACATGTATGCATTGTACCACTCAATTGCAGGCTGCATTTGTTCTGCTGCAATTGCAGCAGTAGCAGAAGAATTTAAAATTCTCACGGCACCCCTGGCCTCCAATATTTTGCTCGTAATTGTACTATCACGGCAGAATAAAACACGAGCAGCAGAGCATGGAGCTTTCAGTGCATATTGCACTGTATAACAGCGTCTGTAAGAAATGCTGCACAGTTACAGTGTGGGCTTTGCGTCATTGCATACTGGTCTAACATTGTTGACCTTCGGTTGCTTTATCAGAATCTCACATGATGCCAGTGAAGTGCTGCAAGCCTCTGCTTTGTTGCAGTGTTCATCAGTGAATGCAAGTGTGCAGAGATTATTTCTGCTTCTTTAGGGCTGGATGTAACATGACAGTGTGACAGACTGACGGGTTTCTCGCTCTTTCAGATTCATTCAGAACTTTCTTCTTTTTGTGAGCATGTTTTTGCTCTTGAATATGAGACAATAGTGATACAATTTTCTTGTAACATAAATAATTGCACAAAAAATAGTTTTACATATAACTTTACAAATAAAATCAATCAAATATTTGTTTAGGACATATTTTTTTGTATAATCGTTTATGTAATTAACGTTCACTGTTTTGTGTTTAAACCAAAAAGCGTATGCCAAACTTCTTTCCCTGCATTCTATTTTATCCGAAAAGGGTCAGTGAAAGCAAACTTACAAGGTGACGATCAGCACGCAGCTGCAATCCTACATGTGCTCAGATGCGTGAGTTCGAGGTCACACGTAAGCCCTGGAGCCGAAGCAGCGTTTATTTTTTCTTTAATCTGCATCCATTACACCTGCTGCTGAGACAGAAACGAAAAGTAGAAAGGAGTAGATACACGGAAGCGTTAAGGGTGTCCTGGCTGGAGTCAACCTGGGTCCTCGCACTGTGGCCACTGCAGTGGTTGAACTGGGCAGCTTCACTGATGGTAGTGCAGGGTCATATCTTTCTAGTATTTTTTTTTATTTCTATTCTTTTTTGTCTTCTCTTTTTTTTTTCTGTGTTATTCACTGAAGCTCTGTGCCTGCATAATGTTGCAAATAAATTCTCATTCTATTTGTGTTCATATATGAAATCCATTCATTATTAGTTCCTGCGTATTGCGAAATGGTGTTGTGTGCTTGCTGGGCTGTTTCTCTAAGACTTTTCTTTCTAGGTGCTAGATGCAACTAAAGCTTTAAATTGTAGGATCTGTAGTCATGCAGCTTGTTTCATCGTCAACAAAGTTGGTGAACCATATATTCACAAAAAAGAAAAAAGAAATAGTGAGCTCGACACGAAAAGTTATCCCTTGAAAAATGCCGGTGAGGGTTCATTGTGAAGAAATATATTGACCCGGAAAAAAAACAGGGAAAGACATTTTTCATGTGGAAATAAAAGCCAAAAATGTTGAATCGCAAGTACAATATTTGTTGTGGCATGGAATGAACTGAACTCAATGTACAACTTAGACTGATTAAAACAAGGTGGTGCTGAAAGCACTATGACTGGTAAATTTGGATGATATTTCATAGATATAGCCTAGTAGAAGTATGTTTGCTGATCTTGAGTATAGCTGGTCTGGTTCCTTCTTTCTAATTTTTCAGTCAGTAACGTAATACATTTTTTTTTTCTTTCAGAAATTTGATTTTCTTCCTCTAAATGGGCCAATTAAAATGGAGAACCCTGACCATACATACCACTTGATTGAATACTATGGCATTGTCCCCAACTACATACCGGAGAAGCCACATGCTGTGTTTTTTGGACGTTGGGTAAGTCAGTTAAAAATTATTTTTCTCTTTTCAATGCCTGTTGATTTAATTTTCTGCTAAAGGCACCTTTGGCTGCATTGATGGCTGTTTCGGTCTCTTTAACGCTTTCTCTTTCCACATGTTTACAAAGATCTGTGATGGCCAGAGGTTTCTAAAGAGCCATCTGGCCCTCAGGACACGCAAGTTTATTGCCAATACATCGATGGACCCCACTTTGTCTGTGATAATGGCAAATATGGCAAAAGTGAAGAAGAGCCACCTTATCCTCGACCCATTTGTTGGATCTGGTATGACACTATATACTGATCACGTGGTAAATTTGGCGGGACATTTAAAAGTCATCGGAATGAATGCTGAGTCATTATGACAAGAACTCTTCCTCATACCATTTGATATTGTGCCAGTATTGCTGCCAGCCTCAATTCGATGGCTTGGACGTATTCCTTGTAGACTATGCTATTTATTGTACGCTGTTTTTACTTGAGTGTTGTACTACCTATACATATACATCGCACCGAATGTTTCAGATTGGTCTCGGCAGCCTGCAGTGATGTTGGTTGAAAGGCCTAGACAGGCGTCATAGAGACTCCTTTTGCCTCGTATTCCATGGTTGAGAACTCCCTTGTTGTGTATTGTATATTGTTGTCTATGCGTGTTGTGATTGGGAACATTAAGAAATGTGTACTCTACCCGAATAACTAAAGTACATAATAACATTGAAGACATTAGAAGGGCACTGAAAAGTACTGTATTTTCTGGTGTATAAGTCACGTTCATTGGGATATTTTTGGTCGATGCGCCTTATAGATTGGTGCGATTTGTATATACAGTCAAAATTGGATTGGATGCTATGGCCATGCCCCTTGTATCGAGCAGGCATCAAATGACGCTCCACTGAACATCACCTTCTGCCATGAACAGCAACTACACTTCATTGCACTCATTGCCGTTGTTGCTGCGTACTTTGCGTGAGTTATCGCAGCCTTGCCAACCATGACGCCGCTAACCATGTGCCAGCACAATTGCAACCTGAAGCAACTACATTGTTTGTAAGTGACTTGGAGGAGGATGAATTTAATGGCTTTGACTAAACGCAATCGTGTAAGCTGTCAATAGCATTGTTCATGCTATCGGAATAAAATACTTCTGAAAAGCATTGCTTGGTGTTTGAAGGCACTTGCACGCATCAGCACTGCCTTCTGCGCAATGCGTGTAGAGGCGGAAGCCACTGCAAGCATGTATTTTCGTCACACTTTCTCACGAGCTCATCCTCAACAAGTTTTTAAATCGCTTACCAAATGAACAGGTGCGTCTTATGCACCGGTGCAACTTATATACGTTTTCTTTTTTCGAAAAAACTGCCATATTGAGGGGCGTGCGACTTATACAAAGGTGTGACTTATAGACCAAGAAAATATGGTAATCTGCGTTGGTAATCTTGAAATACCAGTAACGTCAGTCTTGCCACCAGCAGAACCTCCGTAAGCCAGCAAAGATGACAAAATGAAAGATGGGTTCAATGTTCTTGGGCTAGCTCCTCATGACCGTAGCATTTCCTACGATAATTACTAGAGGGAACTCTGGCGCTACAGTCGTACCACCATATGAATGATGGGGAGTACATGGATTTGTCTGTTCTTCGTGCTTGTGGATTCAGACGTTCTTGTGACTTTGTATATTACGCTCTATAAATCTTATTGTCATAAATTTCAGGAGCGGTTCATACTTTTCGAAATGCAGAAGACACTGCAAACATGCTCAATCACTACTAATTGCGACGGTTCAGCTTGTCGAGGTGGCCAAATCAAAATGCACCAAGCGTCTCGATGCACTGGCTTGCCCGCTATAAGGGCATTTTATATCGCTCGTTGATGCGTGCGTCCAGGGCGTAATGGTTTCAACGTCGGGCTTCTGTGCTAGAGGCCCCGAGTTCAAATCCTGCAGTTGGAAAAGTTTTATTTTTATTTAATTGTTTATTACACAGTACCTTGTTGAAAATGACAAGTTTACAAAGTCACGAAGCCATTTGAAGCCAGAAGCACAAAGTTCAGGCTAATCCATGTACTTCCCATAATTGACATTCCGGCTGAACCACCCCCATTGCAGCTCCCATAGACACTGGTGCCAAAGTTCGCTCTAGTAATTATTGTTTTAAACTCTATGCTCACGACGTCCTGGGATTTGAACAGTGTATGCTTTGGAAGTTGATAATTTATCAAATAAACAAAGATTACACAGCATTGTACAGGAACCCTAAGATTCAACCTAGTCAGTTTTGTGAACAGAAACGGCTCAAACCTGCGAAAATACTGACACACATACTTGTTTGTCTTTCTTGCGGTGACCATTTATTATGCGCTACCAGTTGTTAATGTTACTACCACTTGGTGCAAAACGCACCTGCATATATCAGAACGTTCTCAACTATTGTCGCCGATTCTATCTGCTGTCTATGTTGTTGCTGAACATTGTGTAGTCAGATTACATGCGCGATGCAAATAGTGTTGTGAAGTCTGGAAGACACGCAAGCATCAGCAATTATGCTGAAAACTTCGATGACTCGTGTATAAATAGCCGGTGCACTCAACCCACAGGCGAGATTTCAACAACAAGGCGCTTGAGCTCGTCGCTATCGTCTTGCTCAAGTGTAACTTTTTTTGTGGACTCAGGTTTGCCCAATAAAGAGTTAGTTTTGGTGACTCACCATTGGGTGCCACAGTATGGTTATTCACCGTCATCACAACGTGACAATACCTTATAATTTGTAATGTCATACGACGTAATATTCCGGTACTTTCAGGTCGGGTGCAAAATACAATAATGAAAACATGGCCCTTCATTTTCCCCACTAATAACCAACCTTTTCATATATATCAGGTCTTGGTAAAATATACTTCACCAGACTAAATAGGCATGCTGTTCCATGTGTTCGTTTGACAAGAAGCTCAATTATGTGCATACTTCTCACAATTTTAACCTTTAACAGAGCAGTAGAAGCTTCTACATGGCTGCGCCATCATTAAACTATGTTTGCATGTTGGTGTGCAAAATGTGCTTGAAAAGTACGAGCTGCTTTTATCTTTTGTTTTTTTGGTAAAGGTAGTCTCCTAGTCCCCGCAGCATTCTTTGGGGCATACGTATTGGGCACGGATTTGGACTACCTGCTTCTCCATGGCAAAGGTAAATTGGCTACATGTCCACGCCAGGATTAAGAATGTGTCCTGTGCGCATAATTGGCAATAGCCTCATTTGTAAGTTGTTGTTTTTCTGCATTATTGAAATTTATTCTTAACTTTAAGTGCATTGGTGGTCACTAAATTTAGCGATGCCTTCGCTGGAAGTCGTCCTTGTGCATTGTGTTACAAGACTGTCTGGCACACCTGTGTATATTCTACAACAATATATTTGGTGCAGATATGTCGAAACATAATGCTGGAATTGTATCAAATGGACACACTTTATGTGTCAACCATCATCACTCCTGCGGTTACGGCACATGGCCCTAAAGTAATTTCAACATTTATTAGCATAATTTGTTAGTTAGCCACTTACTCTACTACTAGTAGTTACTTATGCATTTAATGTCTGCTGTTAACATAGAATTTCATTATCTCCCAAAGACGATGTGCTTTTATCTCTATAGCCTGCAAAATAAAAACAAAATGCTCGGTATGTGGTAACACCAGTGCAGTGCTAGCGTAAGCATTTAAGCAGTTAGTGCTGCTGCATACAGCCATGTATGGTGATTCATTGACTGCCAGTGGTATAGCATTGAGCATTATTTCATTTGGGCTTTACTTAAGACCCATGAATGGCATTTTACCTCAAATGACATCTGCTGGGCCATTCATGTTGGCCGAATTCATTATATACGGTAGAACCTTGTTGATGCGTTTCCGTTACGTACGTTTTTCTGGTGGCAACGCTCGCAATCGAGTACACAAAAAATGACCCAACAGAGTAACGTTATCGGTTCATACGTTTCCGGGAAACACAATTTTTCGGCAATAACGTTCAGTGCATCACGAAGCTGCAATCATATGATAGGTTTTCCAGCCGCTAGATCCCATGTAAACAAGAAAATACACGAGGCGTGTGCGATTGAGAACAGTAAGTACATAGCTGCCTGCCGCGGCAGCTTCACCGCAGTACTCGTCCCCCCCCGTCCCATGTGAAAACGATGGCAGGCGCAGTTTCTTATTCCAG
Organism: Dermacentor andersoni; assembly: GCF_023375885.2. Taxonomy (NCBI): domain Eukaryota; kingdom Metazoa; phylum Arthropoda; class Arachnida; order Ixodida; family Ixodidae; genus Dermacentor; species Dermacentor andersoni. Next base: position 125,471,471 of record NC_092817.1, on the reverse strand, counting down.
TATGAGCAAATCTCCACCTGCGTCGTCGCACACCGCATTCTCAGTTATTGCCGCCAAGCCTATCGAGATAACAATGTTCACCTGTCTGTTTTACAGCACGTGGTGCATGGTGCCATTGGTAGCGTACTGCATGCTCTCTTAGTAGGCAATAATCCAAACACACCACCGTTCCCTGCTGCAGCTGGCGTGATGTGGGCATCACGTTTCGCTTCGGTGGCAACCGGCGTCGCCAACCAGCTCGATTTTGTTTCGGTTTCCCGTTGCCTTCTTAAAACACTACACCATAGACAAACAACAAAACACGTATCGGGCCGCCAGAGCACCATTAGCTCGACGCGTGTCGTCTCGTGCCACAACGATCCGCGCGACACGTCGCATTACGTAGATGTCAACAATAGTTTGAATCTGCCAAATTTTTTAGTTACTTCGGATTGTACGTTTTCCCGGTTAGTATGTTTTTTTTTCCAGAACGTATGAACGATGTTCTGCTGTATTGTTGCCTTAGTTAGCCCATTTACAATGAGAACTATAGAATGTGCTACTCTGATGTTTTTTCACATGGATGCATGGTTATGTTGTTTTTAATCTCCCGTTCTATGTGCGGAAGTGCGGAACAGCAAAGGTGTTTTTAGTGAGCTGAATTAAAGCACCAGCCAGCAGAAGCATGTGCCCCTGAACTCAAGCTTTGTGACCGAACTTTCCGACATCAGTTTTCTTTTGCTTTTGTGCACATTGTAGCAAAGCCGAGTCGCTGCAATGAGAAGCAAAGGGCAGATGACGAGAGTGTGCAGGCAAACTTGCAGCAGTACGGATGCGAGCAATGCTTTGTGGACGTTGTCGTAGCAGATGCGTCATTACCACTGTGGAGAGCAGAAATGCGGCTAGATGCAATCATCACCGATCGTGAGTGCGTCTTCTCTCTTTTTCCTAGTGTGAACAGTGTCTTGCGGCATTTGTGACGAAAATGTTGAATTGCTTCTTTTCATTTAGCACCCTACGGAATCCGTGAGGCCACAGAAAGGATAGGCACACACAAGACGTACGACATTCCTGGCCACTTGTAAGTCTGCACGTGTCTTCTTATTGCTTCACTATATTTCGGCTCATATTTCATTGCGTAATGGGCAACCGTCAACTGAAAACAGGAAATGCTACGCTAATTGCCTTCAGTGTTGTGCAGTGCTGTAGTTTCCAGTTGTCTCAGGTTCATGTCTTGCCTTTGATGTAGAGCGGCACAGCACGTTCCATCCAAGGTTGCCTACTGCCTGAAGGACGTCTTGTGCGACCTCCTCAACTTCAGTGCCCACCACTTGTGCCTGAATGGAAGGCTTGTGTTCTGGATGCCCATCTACAATGAGGAGTGAGAGTTCAATACTTTTTGCTACGGGCCTGTCAAATAGTGAAATTTACAAGTTTACACAATCCCCCCCAAAACTTAAGGCTTCAAATGATGAATTGAGAACAATATATTTTCTCCGATTCTAGAGGAAATGAGGAAAATATGGAGAGAAATGGGTGGTAAAACAAAATATGATTCCCTTTAATACAGGCAGTGCTATTCAGTAGTCTATTCAGACGGGACACCTTGCAAGTGAGCAAAAATTGGCAGGTCACCACACTGCCTGGTTGGTTTACAATAGCATATTTAAGGGCATATTTAAGGCACGAGTATGGGATCTTTTCCATGGCAAGCTGCAGTAATCATCTTTTAATAACTGACAGATAGCAAAGAGAGTTCGTTTCTGTTGTAATTTGTTATAGTGTGTAGCTTCCTCTACTGCCTGACAAGTAAAACATGCAGGCTGCCCAAAGGCAAATCAGCATATAGTATACTTTGTACCAATTGGCATGAATAAAGCTGTAGTAAAGATTCATAATATCCATACTCACAGAATTTTCCTCCCTCAGGACAAAATAGCGTTTTGTACTCTGCTCTGCTTGGTTTTGTTCAGCACTGCTGGAGGAAGCTTATCTTATTCCTTTCTTTTTTCCCCAGCTTTAGTGAAGATAGCCTCCCACAGCACCCCTGTCTGAAACTCATTGCCTACAGTGAGCAGTCATTGTCTAAGCATTCATCACGGCTACTAATCACCATGGAAAAAATGAGTGAACCAGACGTAAGCATCGTGAAACTGTGCCTTCCTGTGTTAAACACTTTCGAAGGACTCCCTGCATTTTTTACAAGCTTCCAGTCTCCAATGACTCCTCTCTGCATTTTTTTCTCTAATTAGCGCATTTTTCTTCCATGTCACAGGAAACATCATGTGCAGTCATGTCGTCTACAGCAGAGAGGTTTAGGGAACGATATTTCGCCGGAACGAAAGGCAAAGCTGACAACACAAAAAGCTGACATTGGTATGTCATGCCTCTGGCTCCCTTTCCACAGTTTTTGTTTTCCAAGAACTGAACAAGCTAGGCCATCTTGAATTTTGCAGCCAGCAAATTTTATCTGATGACAGTGACACCGACGTTGGTGCACAGGTGTAACATGTCTTTACAAATCACTCACCCCCTGCTATTTATCGCAAGAAGCTGCAGAACTTTGCGCGTAAAACTATATGTTCATGGAGATAGATGATATGCCACGTAGCAGAAATGAAGAACAGGGCTCTTTTGTGCTCGCACATCTCCACGAAAAAGCTGCTGTAACTAGGCTATACATGGAACCGAGATAAACCCCCACCGAGTGTTGGGCTTGTGCAAGAGCACAGAGGACAAATATGTCGCCCTCAAAGTTTGTGACCTGCCTTAACACTTGTTTCTCAAGTTACGGTGTCCAAGCTTGTTCAGGGCCCCCTGCCCAGTCTGTCAGCCTTGTAGTTTATTATCGAAGAAACTGCAATGAATATTCGAAATAAGATATGCGATTGTTTCTTGCATTTATAGTAATTTTGTTTATTGGCAGTGGATATGTCTAGTGCCGTGGTTTTTGTTGAAATGCACTAGGGATTCTAGGCATGGCTGTTGCTTCATTAACGAACATTGAAAGTTTGCATAGAGCGAGTCTATACATCTCAGCATGTGGTGCTAGACATTCTATTGTCTTGTGTACATTGATTGCCTTGTGTACATTGTTTTTCCCCACTAGCTGCCATTCTGTCTTCTCAAGTTTGGAGAATACAGCTGCTTCCAAGTCCTTGTGATGACATCTTTTTTGGAGCTCACTGAAATTGATAATAAATTGTTGTTCCTAAAAAAGAAAGTTAATCTGACTCTCACAGGTGTTGTGCAAAAGCAATGCAGTCACACACATACTGCAGAACGGCACAGCGATAAAACATTGATGCAGGAAAAATGTTTCCCTGCCATTTCCTCTAATAAGTTTTTATAATTCAAACAGAATGAATCAAATAACAAGGTCATACCAAAGGTAACGCTACAGTGAATGGAACTTTTCTTACCGACTTGGAGGGACTATTCAATCTGCAAGACTGACTTTTTTTCAAGTAGATATTTCAGAATCATTTCTGGTAAGGGCAGTCGTATCAAAACACTGCAGTTATCAAGTTGATAACAAAACAGCAATACTGTCTTCCTGAGCATTTGTAACATTTGCAAAACTGACAGCATTGACAAGTAGCGTGCCCAGCTAAATTTTAAAGATGAGGGAGGCTAGCATTGCATTATCATGTCCACATTTCTCGTGTGCCAGTGATCACAGCACAATGGCACCAAGGGCACGTTCGTATGGCTCCTAGGCAGTCTGGCCTAGAAGCATTTCGGGAACTTTCAAATCAAACCATTCGTCCCTTTATCGAGGTGCCTTTGTCCCTGTTCCATTGGCGGCCAGGCATTCGCAAGATCGACCTCTTCCCCCCCCCCATATGGAGACTTGCTTTGAGGCATAATATTTGGTATGTGTTGTGTGCTGTAAGGCCCGTGTTGTGTTTGAATTCAAGCAGTGTTTTGTGGTATAGTGATTATAGCCGGTCGTGGCACTATATGGGAGGCCAGCTTGCAGTAGGAGATGGGAGTGTTCTGTTTGCAAGCCTGGACAAGTCCATACCATAAGCGGTAGGCATCTGCTTCCATCACTGGAAGGGGACAGTTTGGACATGTTGCACCCAACTTCAGCAAGACAGTTGCTTGATACATGTTGGCATGTCAATATGACACAACACTCGAGAGATGACAGAACAGGTACTAAACTTGGCTTAGCGAGGTTAAGATTCTGTGCACAAGTAATGACACGATGACAAGGGAACTGCCGCCTTCACTTAAGACGAAAGATGGAGTTTAATAATGTGTAGTTTGTTTTTCTTGCATTTTTCAATAGCAAAAATTATTTCAGGAAGAGGGGCATAAGGATTACATCTTTACATACTAAACTGTAATACTAAACTGTAAAAATGCTAGTGCTTTCACAATGATTGCACTGTACATTCTGACCTTTTACAAAGAAATGCACATGAATATGCTGTCCGTATCCTTTGATATTTACACAATCATAAAAAAGTTACGAACCACCACACATGTGCAACAGCACAAGAAGCAACAAAAAGGCTTGGTAGGAGTTGATGCAAACATAATTTTTTTTTCCTCCGTATAAATACATGGTTTACAAGAAGCAAGCAGGAGCATGGGCCAAGGGGAAGTCCTCAGTTTATCTGTAGGGTAGTCAGCATGCCTTCTAGCAGCTTCACTTGGGAGTCTTCACACTGTCTCTCCTGCAAATGAGAACCAGAGGCCAACACTGAGAGAGACTGATAAAACTGCTGCTTCCTAAACTTACTCGCACTACGAGGTGTTCACTGAAAAGGCCTAACAAAGCACAAGCCTTGTTTAGCTTTCCTAGATTGTGTATTCATGACTAATATATGACTAAACCTGTCAGTTTAGTCATATATGCACTAAACATTTGCAATAAAGTAATATGCCACCTTGAATAGTATTTCAGTATTTTTGAGTAGAACTGGGTTTACTAAGCCACGAGTTTACCCCCACAGTACCATACCCAGTCAGTGCATGCTTTTAGTGAACAGAAGTTATGAGCAGAAGCATTTTGCATCGTGAAAACAATCCAGAGTATTTTCACCTTGCTACACATTTGCATGTGAAAGTATGTTAAATGTCCATCTCTCAAAACACATTTTAACATGCGCACACATTGCAGGTGCAACCCTAGCTTTGACATTCGACTAACTCGAGCACAGCAGAGCAATCGGAGTCATAACTATGGACAGGACTATGAACACTGCATGGCAGGGGGACAAACTGCATACACTGCAGCGACATTGATACACTCATAACTCATGTCTCGGCTTACTGCCATTGCTTGAAGAACCACCGTCTGAGCTCGCATATCACAGGCTACCTTCATTCATATGCAACAGCCAGCACTCGTGTTACAATTATGTATAAGCAGCATTTTTCTTCATTTCCAAACCTATAAGCACAAGCAAAAATTTCCAATTCTCTGCAGCCTGCTGAAGGGTCAGGTGCACAAAATGTGCAAACAAACACTTGGCAGTGCTTGGTCATCACCATAAAGATAACAAAACAGCTGAGGTCAGTTTCCCATAGCTTATTTTGGGGTATGTCTATTGTCATTTCTTCATGTCAACTTGCAGCAGCAGCAATGTTGCAGAATTACTGAGTTGCACGATGTAAGCTGTCTGCATAGGCACACAAAGTCAAGAAAAGCAAGCAGCTGGAGGTAACTGCACATCTGATAAACATGTATAATCGCCATAAATTGAAATGCAGGTAGTTTCTGAAATCAGTTTCTGAAAGTGCTTTATTACTGGGTGCCAGCAAGGAACCTTCAGTCAAGATAACATTAACCGAAAGTCTATTACTGTAGCAGAATTTATCACAAATTTTAATTCATGCAATCAAGGCTTTTGCACATTGTCTGCATCCTACTCCACATAGCTCACAACAATGTTTGTGTGGAAACTGAATTTTCTCAATTATAAGTGGCTTCTCAAAGTTACAAAACAGCATAGAAAAATATGGCGCACAAATATGAACACTTTCCTTATACAGTTAAACCTTGATATAACGAATTTCAATATAACGAAATTCTCGATATAACAATGTATTCAACTTTTGACATCTTGTTGATAAACACCATGTAACTAGAACCTCAACATAACATAGTGTGTTTTGTATGCGGTTTCAATATAACGAAATTTCGCTTCCGCAGCAAAGGAATGCCGAGACAATAAATGGGAACTTCCGCGGACACAGATGGTGAAATGATTGAATTACAAGGGACTACTTGCAAATGCACCTCTCAAAATCGCGCACAGCGAGACAAAAATAACCGCCGAAGTGAAGCCGCATCATCGCGCCCTTCGCACTTAGTGCTTTAAGTGCGAGTGAAAGTGTGCCAGGGTGAGAAAGAAAGATACTGGCTTTATGCATGAGTGCTGCCTCCCCACGCAAGCAAAGATAAAGAAGGGGAGGGGAGCAAGCTCGCGGTAACGCGATCAAGCGTGTGCGAGGGGACAGAGTCGGGGGTGTAAGTTGGCAATCGTCTCAATTTTTGGTGCGCATTTGTCTCGGCTGTGGCTGCGCATGGCTGAAAGCGCAGCTGAGCATATACACAGCCGCACACCCTGCATTACAGGTAATCTGCCGCATGTGTAAAGAGTGGGCATGCCAAGACGGCGTGGCATCATGTAAGCTGTCTTCCCGCGCATTTAGTATTCAAGGTTGCATAATCTCAAGTTTCGGTGACCCGTTGGAGCGAGACGCAGACGAAGCATTCGCTCTCCGCTAATGGTGCTGATAGCGTCATCACAGTGTGGGCGACGCTATCAGTCCAGGGGTGGAGTGCACGTGAAAGCATGGCCAGCTATGCTTAATTCGTATTACCGATGTGAAGATATCGTCGACATGGCATGAAACCCTATCATTCGTCGCCAACTCCCAAAGTCATCAAAATGAATTTTCTCATTCCAATTTGCTTTCTTCGACTGCCCGATAATTCAGAAAACTCTGCGGCCCCTTTCCGTGCAAGAAAAATTGATCAGCGATTGTACTTATTTGCATAGAAGGTCAAATTTCAATACAACGAAATTTCGATATAGCAAAGCAAATTGCAGGTTTTACCTACTTCGTTATATCTGGGTTTAATTGTATCTGGAAGCAGCTTATCTATGAGTTGAAACCTCTATGTTGTGTTAAAGTTTTGGTCTTTGAAAGTAAATTACATAACACAACTGTGATTCATCCACTCCATAAAGCTGGTAAAAAATGAATTTTACTCTATCGGGTCATCATTCAACTGTGTTCTTAGGCAGCCGTTACGAGGCAAGCTCTACTTTTAATGGAAACCACTTACAAAAACCATTTTTTTTTCTTCTGGTTCTTGCGTTAGCTGGTGCAAGCGAGCATCTCCGTAGAGGAAACCTTATCAAACACTGCTCTTGCACAAGAGCAATGCAGGTGAAGTGGTAAGGCAGTTCAAATAACACACAAAATGCCTCCATTATTGCAGTGCAGAACCTTTGTTAATATGTAATACTACAAAGTAAATAACAAAATTGCTACGTTTTAAAAGCATGCAGGAAAGACACAGAAACTACTTTCTCTCTTGAAGGCTGAAACATTCCGTATGGAGTATTATATTTACATATCTTTTTGTATGCTTTAAGTATAATAATTCCTACAGAAGCTATATGGATTGCATACACTTATGTCGATTCTATATAATCATGTGGAAAACACTAGGAATTGTAGGACTGAATACTGCAAATTTCAGTAGGAATATGAAACTGCAACAAAATTTTGGACAGCACATAAAGCAAAGTTTAGATAGCATAAATATAGAGCAGCTTCCATGCAAAATTTTGTTTGAAATACGAGTAGATGCATCACAAAAAGCTAGAAAAATTCCCGTTCTTGTTACGAAAACACGAGAAAACACCACCATTACTATTCGCCAGAAATGATTCAACACTTCGAACATTCAGAACCAGCACGGCACCTGGCCATGACCTCCGCATGCTAGGGATCTCTGAGGCTATGTTCTGGGAATAGTGTCACATCCGCTAACTACTCTGAGCCTGGGTCACCTGCCTAAGTGATATTGTGATAGTGACAGTGAAGAAAGCAGCAGAACTGTGAACGACGAAACTAACCTTTTATTGGGCGAACTTGTACCCACAAAAGCAAGTTACATTCAATGCACAGCGAAAGCGCAAACACGGTCGTCCAAATGTGATCTGTGGGGCAAGCGTGTCGGTTTTTATACATGAGTCATCAAAAGTTCCAGAGTAATCGCTGGTGCCCACGTGCCATCCAGAATGTACTACACAACTCGCGTTGCGCATACTTGCAATCAGATTACCCAAGGTTCGGTGACAATAGACAGCAGATAGAAGCAGCGATAACATTAGAGAAACTTCCCGGTACATGCAGGCACGTCCTGCACTGAGCGATAACATTTGTTAGATGGTGAAACGCAGTCGCCTGATGAAATATAAACAAGTACACATGTCAATATTGACGTAACAGTTCTGCGGAAGCCCGCAAGTCCACCTTGCGGGCTTCCGCAGAACTATTATGTCAAACTCTTGCCTTTGCCTCGAGTTGTTGACAAATTCAACTTCGCCCTGCCATCTGCTAGCCGCCTGGTTAGCTCAGATGGTAGAGCGGCTGCCCCGGAAAGGCGGTGGTCCCGGGTTCTAGTCCCGGACCAGGACGAATTTTTCTTCACCTGTGCGGCTTTTCTTTCGAGGAACCGGTATGGGTTTCCTTTATAGCAATTGTTACGAACTGGTGGATGTCTGATTCTCCCTTTATTAACATGTCAATATTTAAAGGCTGCTGATAAATTAATACAGTTATCCACCCTCCAGCTTTGCCAGAATTGCTTCGATATGATGTACTGCTCATTTACAACCATCTTGCCAAAATTATATTTTGTTGTCACTGGCCTTTAACTGAGTAACAAGCACCAAGGTTGATGTTGCTACGCAACCTACAAGTACAACTTCACACAGTTTGTTACGGCAATTTGTTGCAACCAGTACAACCACATATTGCATTTAACATGCACGCCAGACACACAAGGCACTGTGCAAACAAGATGAGAAGAGAAGCTACAAAAAAGCTTCACGGCTTTTTGTTGCACTTACTTGGTACTTTTTTGTGATTTGTTGAGATGCCCAAGCTGCGTATCGCTGGTTGTCCTTTTTCTTCTGTACAGAACTCTTGGGGTGAGAGCCAATGTGACTGGCAGCCTGTGAAGCACAAGTACATTGCCAGTTAGCTCACTGTGATGTCACTAACTTTACACCCAAAATCACTCCAAGTCACTCAAAACCTCACTAATATATGCGAAGCAAAGCTACATTCAAACTTAATTAATGTTACAACATACCCATTCACAGAAAGACCTTAGTTCTTGTTTCAAATCCCTATTACCTCTCTAACATTGCTGCCACTTATTTTAAGTGCGTTATTCTGGAGCAGGGGAGCTTTCCTGCAAGAGTACACCTAGTGGGCTTGTCTATTTTGTCTGCTGTTGAAGTTCTGATTGGCTGGGCTGGGATCCGCATCCGCGGCCGCAAGGCGCCACAGCCAATCAGCACTTCAGCAGCAGTTGAAGTGGACTCTTACAGAATACCTCCCCAGTACTACAGTGCAAGCAACAAAGAATGATATTGTGAACAGGAATTCCAGTCAAAAAGTTAAAGGGGCCCTGAAACACTTTCTTAACTAATCACAGAATGGCGTCGCTACTGAAGGATGCCATCTCACGAATCTCACTCTGCAAAAATTTTTGTAATCCTTCAACTATAGGTCAAGTTATCACACAGATATCTAGTTTTCTCTCTCTCTCTTAGTCTCGACTAGCACATTGAAGCTACACAGCGGAGAAGCCAAGCAGGCAAAGCTCTGCCCAAAAGTTGAGCGTCATGGCGCTGAAAGGACTCGTCATGACACCCCTTGGCGGCCGCGGTAGACTACACTATGCAGCACACCGCTGCTATCTCGAAGGCCACACGCAGAAGACGCAGCTATGCATATTATCGTGCATAGACCAGCAGTGCAAAGATGACATGATTTTTCTGTCTTTTTGAGATCACAGACTTATATAGTTTCATTCGTTTAGCTCAAAATTAGCAATTATATATTGCTGAGAACGTTCTCAGAATCAGGAAATTAGCCAATAGCATTGGTGGCCCCAGCTGCTCATAATGGTGCTGCATGATGACATTGCAGTAGTGAAAGCAAGCGATTTTTCGCCATGTTTTACACGAGATGGTAAATTCCCTGCTGCATGCAGTGGAGTAATATTTGGATCACATGTTCACGGCAGCCTCTATGACGGATCGGCAATGTTTTCTTACTGTGTTCAAAAACTATTTCAGCGCCCTTTTAAAGACGGTCTTACTTGTGCACACGAATAATATGCAAATATTTTATCAGAACTTGTAAATATGCAACTTGGAGCCAAACGTTATAGTTTACATTTGGCAAAATATCTGATAAACACTAGCCCTCTGTCAATTATAAGGATGTTTATGTGAGAAGTTTTTCCCTACAAGATAAAAATTTATCATAAGACGAAAGCAATGGTTTTGCTGTTCAATTTTATTCTAACTTTAACAGTTTATTCTAACAGAGCTTGGGCTTCTGACTGACTCACTAGCTTCGACTTGCTTAGTTTCGCATTTTTGGAATTAAGCATGTCTTTTTTGCAGTGTTTAATGCAGTAGCTGCAACTGTATCCACTCGTGCTTCCAAGAACGTACCATGTCTGCTTTCAGCTATTAGCCAATTAATATTCACGTAATTAAAGCAAACATAAAAATGACATGTTACCAAGAATAGTCCGTAGAGTGCTCGAATGTTGTTTGGATTCAGCTTGACTGCTTGTGCAAAGTACGACCTTGCCAGCTCCATTGTTTCCATGTTTCCTATTGTGTACTGAATCTGTGGGGAAAGGAAACAGACCAATTTGAAGCTCAGACTTCAGCCCCAACATCGTGCAGCAGTTTCAATAACTTCCAATGTGTCTGAAACATTAGCGGCCAATCAATGAGAGGTTATTTCTCATCAGGTTAGAATGCATGTTTTGTAGCGATGTCTTCTTTATTCTTTCTGTCCCTTGTGCCGAGTGGTCCATCCTGACAAAAATGATGTGCGACAGCGTATGCACAGCAACAATAATTGCATCATGTGACCTATACCATCAAAAACAACCCACAATGGCATGTGCAGGCTGGTGGCAAAAACTAAAAATAATGGTGTTGGAAAAGTACAGTAACAAAATCTGGTTCGTGTGGTTTCCGGCAAAACAACCACAAATAATTTGCAGCTAGCAAATTGAATATTACGCTTCCTCAGAAAAATTTATCACTGCGAATACTTCACAATATGTAAATCACCACAGAATCACAAAGCCATGAATTTTTGCATGTAAACTGCTCCTCTGCATAATAACAGTGGTCAACACTGATAGTGCCACCATCCCACTATCGCGAGATTGTAATGTCAAACAATCTATATGACTGAAACAATCATGCAGTACGGTGCAACTTTGGGGAAACAATGTAAAAGCCCTTCCAAGCTACGAAAAGGCAAGGGGTGAATGGAAGGGAATGCAATCTTGGCTCACAATGCCAGATAACTGAATCTATCTTATTGTACGATGCTTAAGTCAACAAAATGCCAATTTGCTTCCTATCTGCAACATTCCCGTCATGATTGTATCCCGGAGTTCCCTTTGGTAAGTTAGTATGAAAAAATTTTTGCTTAGAGCAAGAACACAAAAAAGACGAAAGGATACTCAAGACAGCACGCTCAATTTTGCACATCTTTCCGTCTTCCCCGCCAAACAACCTGTTCTCTAATAATGCCATACCAACAAACTCAAACAATCAAGATTAGCATTTAAAAAAATGAAATTAAGGAATTTTACGTGCCAAAACCACAATCTGATTATGAGGCACACCACAGTGGAGGACTCCGGGTTAATTTTGACCACCTGGGGTTCTTTAACATGCACCCAATGCACAGTACCCCCATGGCAGTTTTTGCATTTCACCACCATCAAAATGCAGTCGCTGTAGCCGGGATTCGATCCCGTGCTTAGCAGCACAATACCATAGCCACCAAGTCACCACGCTGGGTAGTCAAGATTTGTATGAAACTTCACAATCCCTAGCTGCAAGCAAAGCAGGTGTACCTCTGCATAGCGCTGGTAGTAGAGGTGGTTGTGCGGATTGCAAAGGATAAGCTCCTCGAGGCAGAAGGCAGCACGGGCAAGGTCCTGCTCTCGTAGATACAGCCCACACAGCTGCAGCCAGGCCTCCTGGTCACCCATGAAGCGGCGCAAGTAGTCGCTCAGCTCACGCACCGCTTCCCCAACCATCTGCTGTGACAGCAGCACTGCCACGCGTCGCTTGTGCACTGCAGAGTTTGCCTCATCCTGAGCCAGCAGTGCATCATACTGTTCAAATGCCTCGTCGTACCTGCGTCAAGCCAAAACAACCAAGAGGGTTGCAGCCGCTTTGCCCAAAAGGTATGAGCTAGAGCTACATGACAGTTACATTCCTACCAACCTGTGAACTTTCAAATTCGTCAGAATCCTGCAGACACAGCAAAGGGAGGCAGTAATAGCAAACACTTTCTTTTTTTTTACCACCGAGAGCACACTTCTTTTAGGGATACATAAGCACTACATTAATGATGATTTACCTTTAGACATAAACAAGCAGAAGAAAACTTACCTGAGACTGACAAGCAACATACTGTTTATATGTGCTATAACAGTGATTAATTTTTAGGCAACAATGCTGCTGCCGATCTCGCCTGCTTCAGCAACTTGTCTGAATAAACTTGCTCGAAACATGTAACCCTCTGGTACACTGGCATCAGACGGTGCACAAGAAGGCAGCGCAGGTACCACCCAATATCTATTCCTTGCATGCATTTTGTTGCGTCACTGTGCTGCACCATTATTCCGACGCCTTTAAGCCTTTTTTGTGAACAGACTTTCTTGCAAAGCGTGACGCAACATTAGTAAAACTGTAGAACAAGCTTAAATTTGTGAACGTCGTGGAAAATGCAGGAGATTTGGGAAGTATAACACGGTTAGGGCACTTGACTGGGCTGATCACGAGCTTTACACTACAAACTGACGGTTTCATTGGTTGTTCTGATTCACAGACACAAGACATAAAATATGCAGAACTACACAATCTGAATTACTTGTTTCTACTGCCAGTCATTGGCATTATGCAGGCAAAATCTGAGCTGTAAAGAAAGTTATTTAAACCAATGAAACTCTTGCAGTCTTTCACTGCTAGCATATATATATTGTGGCTTTTATTATGGCCAGTCAACAATGTTGATACAAAGATTGTTTATTTAAGGTCCAGTGGACTGCACAAAGGCACTTTATGCTGATGAGATGCTGGCACCTGGGTTGCCCATTATGCTGATAGGCAATCTCATGTGTCTTCTCATATTTCTGCTCATATTTAGTTATGTCATTGTAGTATCTTTGTATATATATATATTAAATTTTGTTGTGCAACTGTTTCCTATCTTTTGCATACTTTGTTATCGTTTATTTTTATTTATTTCTTGCCCTTATGTTGTTTCTCCCATGTAAAATGCCTTAACCACCTATATACTGCTGTTTGAATGACTGTAAATACATAACTAAATCTAATACCTGTGTCACACGGGCACATTTGGAAGGCCTTCCAGTCAACGGCCTTTGAAACGCCACAACTCTATCGACTCAAAGGAGTTGTCGCACTGCTACACGGCACTTTTGAAAGGCTGTTGAGTGGTTCAGGCGTTTCTCGCAAAATTTTGTGGCGCTGCGGATCTTTATTTTCGTTTTCATGTCACGAAAAGTTAAACAACATTAAAACCATTTAAAAGCACTATAATTTCTTCCGTGTTTGTTTATACATTAAAAAAAATTTGTTTATACATTGCCATACATATATGTTTAGTTTTTAAGTTGTTGAGTAGCGAAACTGCGGCAACGTTTGCGCCGCTCGATGCGGCTGCCGTTTCGATGTGTGTTAGCACATGTCAAGTGGCAAAAACACTTTATTGAATAATCAATAACACTCATATATAGTATTTTTAGAGCATTTGGTCTGATTTGTTGTTTTTAACCGTGAGTACGAGCACACTGTGAACGAGAGGGTATGTTCGTGCTGTTTCCGCTTCCGTTGCTCAAAGGCCATCGAGATTTCGATAGCGTTGTAGGGTGCTGCGTTGACTCGATAGACTATTGACTCGGCGGCCTTCGAAACTGCCCGTGTAGCAGCTCGAACTTGACCTTTGAGTCAACTGACTATCGGTTGGAAGGCCTTCCAAACACCCGTGTGACACGGGTATTAAACTTATATACAAGAACACACCTTTCTATTTTTTCTTTGTTTTTAATTTCTTTGCCTCAAAAGAAATTGCCCTTTACAAAATGTTCTGCAAAGAATGATGGATCAGTGGTATGCAGGAATTATGCAGAATGCATTTTCTGGAAATCAGGCCCAATTTCACAAAATTTTCTACAGTTACACACATTCCTGCAAAAGTGTGGTCTCATAGGAGCTTGTAGTGATTGCTCACAATGATTGAAGCATCATTAACATAACAGCCACTGCAAGGCCAGTAGATGCATGGTACTAATTAAGTTTGTTCCGCAAATAAACAACACAATGGAGTAATAATGAAATTGCCATTACAACATATATGTGTGCCCCCTTTCTTCGGCTTCGATCTACTTCTAGTTGCAGCACCCAGATAGGCAGCCCTTCTTACAACATATGGGTGCTGCATTAATTAATAATGGTTAATCAGTTCTGCAGAAATTTGCAATGTGGAGGAAGAAACATGAAAGAGGAAATTTGTCACCGGCCTGATACTAGTCAAAGCTACCTGTATCGGTTTCGTTTGTAACTTCAGCTACTGACGGCTGGTAGATAAATATTACTTTTCATAGGTATAATGGTTACAGATAGTTTACTCATTCCTCCTGTAGTTTAGTTTACGGTTCAGTACTGGGAAAGCATCTGCCTCATTCATATGCGAACAGCAAGGCAACAGCACTGTTTGCTCTTGGTTTCCTGGAGTTGAGCTGCAAACATAAACCAATGATAGACCACCTGCCATACTTGTGGGAATGCCGATTTCTATTAAATGTGTCGGAACGAACCGATCGGTTCTTCTAATGGCCTAAAGGCATACTACAGCCGCATGTCTCCCAGATGCTTGGAACAAGACGTATGCTTTATGGTTACAACCTCAAGGCTGTTTGGTTTCTTTCTCAAGAATCAGAAAAACACAAGGACATTAAAATTCTCGGAGGCACTTACTTTTCAAGTGCTTCCAGCTTCTTCACTCGTAAACTCCCAGGAAACTCTTCGTCCAATTTGTTCAAACACTCCTGCAAAAAATTCACGGTTTATTATCAATCCCGAGCGCAACATACAAGGCCTGGGCCGTCGAGAATGCGTTTCCCACCTTTGCGAGGGCCATTTCGTGGCAATCTAACGCCGCTATGCACACTTGTTCGTAGACAACCCATTCTGGAACGGACACACGACCGACAGTGAGGCAAGCAGCATCAATTAGTGGCCATATGCGTGCTTACAACAACCACTCGATCATTCGCAGCTCCGACTTACTTTCGTCACCCAGCTTTTTAATATTCTTGGCGATCACGCTGTGCCACAACTCGACCGTCTCTTCCGACCTCCTGTCGTTCTCTTCTCTCCACTGCCGCAGTGTTTCCCGTGCATCTGTAAAGGATCACGCCCTACAGTCAGAAACGTATGCATTGCAAGCAACGTTTGCGTGCGTCGTTTTGTACTTACTATCCACCTCATCTGCGAAAAGTGCGAAAGACGTTAACGTGCGCTTTAACATCAGACAGTTTGCGCTAACGCGATTCGATCTGCGTAGCTTTAGGTCACAAAATGCAAATCAAGCAAGCCGAAACCTACGGCAGCTTCTATTAAATTCACGACCGTCCGGAAAAGCCAGTTGCGCTACAGCCCTGACGCAGTGAAAATTTTTAGGCGACGTTTCAAGCGACATTTTCCATGTTATGTAACTATATTCGCCAGGCAACAGCGGTACCAGGAAAAGGAAACACGCGAGCGCGTTTTTCCGGCACATGCGTCGGGCTTTGCGGCAGAGCGCAGCCATCATTTTGTCGTAACTTAATAGCTATTTAGCATTAAATGACCAATGTATTTTCTAGCCAGCCTCCTTTAAGTTAAAATGCGGTGGAAAACGCTAGTGAACAAAACTGAGAGAGTGGTAGCGCCAATACAGACCGTCCCAGCTCAGGCGATGCAAGTCGAGGGTGCCGGCAGCCATTTTTAATGAATAAAATAAGAGAGAGTGAGAAAGAAAATAGAAACATGGATAAGTAAAGTGACCTGAAAGGAGGGGGAGAAAAGGGTCCCCTATGGCAAGACCGGCATGAGGCGCCATCTAATAGTGTATGTTGATTTTGGCTGATCATTGCTTCATTCTTTATTTCCACATGACACCTTTCGCTCGATTCTGTTCATTTCTTGTCATTCACCGTTCAATACCGGTGGACCCTGGTAATAACGTAAGTGGAGCGCTGGCGGTTCGGACCACTGACATACCACTGATGCCTGCGCTATGCTCCAGAACGTCGCTTCGTACTTACCAGCGCGAAGGGGGACACTCACCCTTGACGACAACCAGTCGGGGCATTTGCGTTTTTCACTCGGCCGTGTCTTGACACACACCACGCCGTCGTGCTGCCTTGCTTTCATGGCGCATGCGCCGCCCGCGCGTGGAGGAAAAGGCCTCACCTATGCTCGAGACGCGCAGTGTTTTTGACGACGAAGCCAAATGGACGCATAAAAACATTTAGGAAGAAACCATCTCGGGATGGCAGTCGATGTTAACGCGATTGGCCTGAAAGCAAACGTACTCGTCGTGTATGAGGCGTGTACTGCAGCTAGGCTCCTCTCTCGTGCTTCCCTCCACCTCTACTTTAGGGGGCTGTCACGTGCTGCGTCGCACCGTGTCGCCTCGATGTAGTGTTACAACCGAGGTGGTATAAATAAAGACTACTTTAACGGGGCCCAGAACCACCATTCGGGCAAAACTGACAATTTTTTTTTTTTTATGTGATTAGCATTCTTTGGGAACTTCACCCAGTTTGCAGTATGTCTATCTGCATGTATATTTGTCTTGAGCTGACCATTTTCCACCTGCTGTGCTGAGGGAACCAGGTTCAAAACGAATCGTCGGACCAATTAACTTGTCACTAGGTAAGTAACACTGGGTATTGTAACACTTCAACGAACCTCTATGACAACAACTTGGACCTGCAAGCAGCAGTGGGAGCTAGAAGAGGAAGACAAGTGTTGCCGTTAATGCAATTAGCATTACACATCATCACATTAATCTGCTGCACCCCAGAAGTAATCTACGAAATTCTGCTTAGCTGTACTAAGTGTAGATTGGCTAAACTGGCCACAAGCAGCAGCAGGAGCTCGAAGATAAAATTTCGACTGTCTGGCCACATACGCACCTCATATATGATGCACTTCAGCGGTGGCAATTCAGTGTGTCAATTTATCACTTCAGTGGTAATCACATTAACGTCAACCTTCATCGTGAGGTGGGCAGTGCCAGAATGTTTGAAACATTATTCAATATAGAGCTAGAGGTGTGCAAATATTCAAATTTTTTTACTAACGAATTGAATAGTATCCTATTTAATTTGGTCTTAAAATAGAATAGTCTCTATTCATAAATTCAAATATTTTTTGAATACCTTTTGAATATTTCGAAACATCAAGTGTGCCCAAATAAACATAGAATTGGAGCAAATGCAAGGTAAATTTTCACCCCCACAAGTATAGAATAGACGTAAAACATGAGAACTTACGTAGCAGCAGAGCAGGCTAAGTCATATTTAGGTAGCCATACTTTACAACTGTACGGCGATCATTCACTCTCTCTGAAGAGCCATTGTGCATGTGAAGACGCTACTCATTTGCTTCCAATGTTCTACCTGTGCTTTTAATGACAGCTTGACAACGTAATATACTTGCCAACTTTAAGAATACTGGGATGTGAACATTGTTTTATCTTAACTTTGATAACGGCTGCTCATTATTAGAAAATTATTCCAAAAGTATTTGATATTTGATTCAATTCACTTATGCACTATTTGAGTCGTAATGAATTCAGTCTCAAAAATCACTATTTGAACACCCTTATATATAAACTGACGACAGTCAACGTCAGTGCGATTAGCCTTAAAGCAATGTGTATTGACATACTGCATTGCCACTGCCAAAAGGTACACATTGTGTGTGAGGTGTGTACTGTAACCGGGCTCCCCTCTTGCGCTTCCCGCCACCTCTACTTGCATATATATACATATACTAACCAACCAGCCTTAACTTTTCAGGGCATTTCCTGCCAGCAGAAAGCATGTCAACAAGGGGTTTAACTTAGCCCAAAAACAAGTACATATTCCCATTTCAGAGTGGCTAAACCAACAAACATATAGGCAAATCAGTGCATCACACAAACAAAAGCAAGCAAGAGACTCAAGGAAAATGACAAAACACTTTTTAAACTGTCCAGCTGGTGTGTTGATGTATCTTCAAGGTTACATGTACAGCAAAATACAAAAAGTTGAGACTTTCTGCATTCATATACTTGGCTCCTTTGCCTATGATTCATGGTGCTCCGTACAAATGTATGGTATGTTAGCAATGACAGCATTCCAATATGAATGGTGCAATTTAGGCAAGGTACACGAGGTACGTGGTGGCATATCTGCATCACACCTCTACAATTATGACATTTGACTAAAACTCAATTGATCTACCTGCCATCTATATGGCATCATAATGTATACATCGTTTTTCTTTTGCTGCACTCGCAGCTTATGTTGAATGCTTATGCCCATTAAATCTTGTTTGAGAACATCAATGGTGGACATATGTCACCCTACAAACCGCTGACTTTGCTTGTATTACCCAGAGAACACCTGCAATCTTTTGTTTTCCCTCAGCTCATGGCTCAGACTATGGGGGATCGGCCACGATTGAGATGTCATTAGAATGCATTTAGTACGAACTAAAATACCAGAATATTTGGGGAGGATTGCAAGAAATGAAAAATCAAGTGCTGGAGAAAAATCATATGAAATAATTTGAAGTTCAACAGCTTAGCAAGCAATCATGTGACCTGAAGTACTTATACGTGTGTAAACTTTTCAGTGCGACTTCTCACGCAACTTTTTTAAACACATTTTCAGGAGTCAACTTCTTTACTTTTTTAGCTTTTAAGATATCACTGGTGAAGTTCTGTTGACCTTGCTTCATTGTGGACCGGCACCTTCATCAGTCACGACATACCTTTGCCGGTTCATTTTGACCTTTCTTCTTTTTATAAATGTGGCACATCACTCCCTAACATACCGTCAATGTGCATAACTGTTTGCACTGTCAACAGTGTGTGCCAGACAGCTTTACTTGCTTGAAGTAGATTTTACTAGGGCACCTGTTGCAGTTGCTGTCACAATTAAGCAAGAATTCAAACCGTGCAAATTAGGGAGAAGTTCGCAAAATTAACCACCGACATTGCTAAGCGATCTTACAGCAAGGGCCAATGTGCTACAAGTTCGCGTTCTTCAAAGCATGGTTAACACTGGGACTGCAAGAATGAGCATATGAAATTGCAGCAATGACACGCGACCTCTTAGCATTAGTGATGTGATGGTACATTTCCACATTCCTATCCTGTCACGCCAGCGGCACACCCTTCGCCAGCTGCCACCAGACGTGCTGGCAACATCAGCCTTTAGCTGCCCCTTTACAATTTACGCCCCTTGGATACCAAGAGTGCATTTTTCATTAACATCTTTTTCCCTTCTGCTCAAGTAAAAAATAGACCATTGTGTTCATTTTGTCAGAGAAAGACACAATAAAAAACTAATTAGAGGGTTGTTAATTACCCTTTTACAATAACAAAAAGGGCACTTTACTGCAATGGGAGGCTTGATAATGTAGAGGTGTAAAAACGAAACGTCTGTGGTGCTGGCACCACAGCATCTGCTTGGGCCTAGTTACATTATCGTTAAAGAACTATGTTGCATCTAAAAGCACAAAATTTAGAATTTAGCAAGTTTTAATAACTGGTACTGAGCAACGACTCAAAACACTTTAACTTATTTGAAATCCATGCAGTCACACTGACATACCGTCAAGCAGGTTTTGGTGCAAAATTTAACTTTACCCTTTAGTTTCTCTTCAACTAAACTACCCATTACTGCACAATTATAATAGAGTTCCCTTTTGTGTTCACTTAATGTGAAATATTGGCAAACTACTCGGCGGCAGCTGCACAACCTGCACAGAGTTCTTTTAAGTGGTTCCTAACTTCAAATACCACTGCATACCAGAGTAATTTCATAGCATAGTAAGCAAGTTACTAAATCTGCACAATGCTGTGAAAGTTTGCCCACGGAGCACTTGCACACCAATGCCAGCTCATCAATAACATTTCTTACATAAATAGCATCTTTTGCACTCGGACGTGTCCTGAAGTCAATTACAAAAGTGCACCGACGTGCATATATGCCATGCTGTTAACCAATGCAGATTGTTTTTCTGCAACGTGCCCTACCTTTCACAGCACTGCGCAGTTTTCGCTCGACTCATCATTGCTGGGCGACGAGCACTCCCGACAGTGCCATTCAGAAATACAGCTAGCAATGATGCACTGAATCAACTTGTAAGGAATCTGAGCCTGCAACATTATAGTGCAGCAGCTTATCCCTCCTGTTCTTGTAGTAGGTTATAAATGATGACGTTTCCAAAGTACAGGTGATGACCTCGATGCTCTGTTGTGACAGTAACCATTAGCCTGAGTGATAGACAAACAAATATGGCACCAATAAGTGCAAACAATGCTTGCAAAGGTGCGTGATAGCCCTATGTGGGCAACATCACAGCAACCGTACACAGCGGAGCGACTGAAATGCATTCACTGATGTGGATAGTATCCCAGCAGCTTGGTGGAGAAGCACCTCTACGGGCATGCAGCAGAGTTGACCACAAAGCAGTCGCAGAGGCATGCGTTGGCGACTGCTCACCACACATTTGCGAGGAGGCAAAGCATCACCAAACTGCCAGCATGAGTTACGCATACTTCTTTTTCTTCGGTGTATTTCATTGTGCTCAGTGTTTATTGGCGAAGTTAACAACAACAAAAGGATGCCATAGACCTCACACAAGTAACGAGCGCAGCAGCTTCCTGCAAGTATACCACACCTCCCATTTCCCGATCGGTTTGAAATGCAATTTCACATCATTTTTCTTTAATTCTTGCAATGGAGTGCTCCAGCGGGCATCCTTCAAACAGCTACAGAATGCACTATAGTTGTATTCCGAGAAAAAAAAAGCAGGTCCACACAATCATCTGCACTGTCAATGCCTTTTCTTTTTGTTTTAGTAACTCACAATTGCCAAAGGTGGGCCACAATATATGTATATACTGCTAAGCATTTCAATGCAAAAATCCATCAGCCTCCCTAGAAAGAGAGAAAGAGAAAAAAAAAAATACATGCAGGTATGCATTTCTAGTGGCATCCACATTGCCCTCAAAGTCAATCAAGTCCAACAATTGGGTTCAGTTTTACCTGACCAAGAAAAAAAAAGTAAACAAATTAGAAGTTCAGTCCAGAAATAGATACAACTAGTCACTTGACGAACCATCTTTCAACCCCCCGACCCACGAAGCAACAGCACAAGTCCTTGAAGCAAGTCCACGCTGTCCGAGCACGCACAGGCCACATACATTCCGAAACACTGCGCGTCTGCTGTCTCGCGGCGGTGCGTCCAGTCTGTCGTTGGTCATCAAGTCCAGTGTTTTGAGTCCATTGTTTTCTGCATTTTTTTTCTTTTACAAGTCCTAGGAGTCCCGAATTCTGACAAGTCAAAACAAACACAAAGTAGTCCATCCAATGGTGCCAGTTCAGGTTCTTTTTTTTTTTTAAGTCTCTTCCTTTCGGTAAACCCGCTGACTGATAACAATTTGTGGTCACTAGCATTTTCCCACAAAACAACAAGGGGAGGTCCGGGAGGCTGTGCAAAGTTCGTCCACTGGCCTCCAATCCTACAAACAAGGAAACAAATGACACAAGAAAAGCAGGAAGGAAAAAAAAAAAAACCTAGAGGTCCACGTGTGTCCCACCACCTTTTTTTTTTGTTACCGCTTTGCCCACTGTTACCACTTTTTTTCTTTTTCTTTTTTTTGCTTTGCGCTGCATTAACAACCACATGATAGGAGTTTGAGAGCCAGTGAGGTAGAGAAAGAGAGAGAAACAGATGGGGGACCAAAATCCATGCGCACAAGCCAGATGAGAGATAGAAAGAGAGCAAGAATACATTGGCAAGCGGCAAGAGGGGATTAAAAGCTCAAGGGACGGGCAGGAGAAACCACCATGCCAAGCCTTCGAAAACTTGGTGGTGGCAAATAAACCTAGAAAACCAGTGGTAAGAAGCTCCAGTATGCTACACATCCATCTCCGGCAACTCAGCCCAACATTACCGAATGTGCCAAGAAGCACCTCCCTTAGCCTCTTAACTTTGGCAGGAAACCGTGACAGTAGTACTTCCCGCCCCACCCCGAAAAAAAGGTCATCCACTGTTGGTTAGCAGCTGTGCAGCACGGAAATGAGAAAAAGAGGGCAATGGGAAGGATAAGCACTTTGTGGGGTTTACAGGAGAAAACTAGAGAGGCTCGTGGTCCTTGCCTCAGCGGAGGGCACACATCACGCGAGGTGCACGCGCACACAAATTGCACACGCACACACACAGCAGAACCACAAAGAATGGGGCACGCTGTCACCGCTGACGTCGAAAGCCTCGGCGCACAGGGAGTGTCACGGTGGCGCTTTCCAGTCGTTGACGAAGGGGGTTTCTGTGGCAACGGGAGTCTTGCAATCGGGGAGGGGGAAATAACACCGCCGAAGGCCTTGCACCACACGCCACTTCACCTGTGAGAGGCAACGCAAAGTGCACATTTCAACATTGCAATGCTGTAAGCACTACTACTACTACTAGTCAAAGGCAAAACAAATGCCGTCTAATCCCGACCAGACGAGTTTTCGTCGAACTCTTGATTTCATCATACTACTGTTCTTGAAACATGCTAAATATGCGAGATGTTTAGAATCTATAGAAGCAAAGTGGCAACGGGGAGGTCACACATTTGACGACCTACTCAGCCCTTACACAACAGCACTCAGGCCATGCTGTTTCCAAGAAACAGAGCCTCTGGCATGAAAAGAAAATTCATGGCATGGTCAAGTCAACACTAACCTTAACGTGAGATCACACCTGGTAGTGTTTGTTAGACATAAGAGGGAAAATAAAAGCAACACAAACACTCAAAGAACACTCGTTACTGCTCACATTTCAATATTTCTGCGGGTGACTTGACCTAGCCTGCTGCAATATCATTAGGCCTAAATTGCTTCACAATGACAAGGCTGCGTAAGTCTGTCTTCAGAGCATGTTGGCCAGCTCATAGCCCACGGGAGTATTCTGCAAGTGTCCACCTAGTGGATATGTTTCATTTTGTCTCCTGCTGGAATTCTGACTGGCTGGGCTGGGGTATGCGTCACAAGGAGACAGGCATCCCTAGCCAATCAGCCGAAATTGACATGACCACTAGGTGGACACTTACAGAATAGCCGCCCAGCTTTGTGGAACATTTATCAAGAAATATCCCAGTTCTTAGCACTGTCACTACCTGGAAAAGGGCTAAGTCAAAGAGAAGTTGTGCACCAGCCAAGGCTCAAGGCATTTTACTCTGACCAGCTTGAGGGGGACATGTCAACTTTCTTCCATCATTGGTAGAGTTTACTGCTATGTCATTGCTGGAAAATCATTGCAGAATGGGTAGAATAATACAGCTAGTGCAGACCCCATTTGTTTTTGTCTTAGTTTGCTTCAGCCATTCAACAATCTGCCTACATGTCTTCTGCTGATACACCTTTTGCATGTGCCTACCCAAACCACAACACGCACAAAGGAAAAAAAAAACGAAGTGGGGAGAGGAGGTCGTCACTCACCACGCCTGCTGGTGGTGGTACCTCGACTGCATGTGGTGGTTGCTTGTTGGCATGGGCATCTGCTGTAACACACAGCGAACACATTAAACAACCGTGAAAACAATGTAATGGACATGCAGTATGCTCAGAGGGCAAGTAATGCCGTCCTACCTTGTTTTCCTTCATTGCTTCTGCAGCTTTTAAATGGTCAAGATTGGGTAGCAATCCCGGCTCTGCTGCAAGGGTAAACCAGTCATTAACACTTTCAGCAACTTGAAAGAAGCAATTTATGCGCTAGCCGTAGAGCTAAACCCTCAAAAGCACTTGCACAATGATACCGCACAAGATTATGGGCTGCCGCCAACTAGGACTTCAATTAACTGAGCGGGCAGCAACGAGCCCTATGGGGTTTCAAGAGGCTGCTATATGCACCCCAACTGGCACAATATGCTTGTGCTCAGTGCTTCACTGCTTTAGGCTTACCACGAAGTGTATGTGTAAGAACTTGCTTCATCTGTCCTGTATACAATGCACTGCATACAACACAGCCTCAGAACTGCTTCTATTTGCACATGCAAAGCAAGAAGTGCACACCAAACAATGCTTACAGCTTGGCATTTGCAATCAATTCCAAGAGTACTAAAATGAGGCTGACTAACTTTTAACACTATACATAGCCCATACTTACCAGGTATTAAAGGGTCCCTGAAACATTTTTTTTGTCATACACCTAAACGCACAGGGTCTCTCTCAAGGAATGATGTCTTTCAAGAATTTTGTGTCAGCATGCTATAACGTAGGTACGAGTGATTAAGCATTACCCTCCCCTAAAGCTGTGGCGTTTCCCCTCAACTTTTACACCTTGCTGCCATCGCTATGTCTCGCCTCCTTCAAGTGGTTGCAAGTGTTGCAACCACTTGCAAATGCAAGTGCAACAACAAATGCAAGTGTTGTCTACTTTCGGTTGATTTGAACCAAGTGTGTTCCCACATCTCTTCCCTATGCAGCTCTTCTTGCTAAGCCCAAACAACATGAAACGAAATTTAACGACGAACCGTGCACAGTCGATGGAGACACAGCAGCACTACACACACAATGTTTGCTTTTTTTTAAATGCTACATGAAGCAAAAAGAGACAAATGCTGCAGCAGGCTTTATGTGCGATGAGAAACTATAAAGTATCTGTTTCTGATATTACTTCTGTTGAAAATATCTAACACATACATTTACGACTGTCTCTCTACGACACTCTTATGATTTCATTGTAGCAGTCAGCGGCAAAAGAATACTCCCGCCGACTTTTGAATGTGGTAAAATGGGCTATTTATGTTTTCTCTACTCTAGAATCTTAACAGAGGAACAAAAAGAAAAATAGAAAAAAAGTACATCTACTGGGAAACCAACCTACACTTCCTGCAAGGGAGACAGTACAACTACACCAAAGTCTAAGATGGTGGCTTTCTGATGGATGTTGTGACACACTGTAAAGCACACTCAATATCCTTTGCAATGCTTTTTCTTTTTCCAGACCTCAGCTTGTTAGGATATTTTTCTGTTATCATTCTGGGCAAATTATATACAAAACCTGGCTCTCTGGCAGATGTTGAACCTGCGGTTATCGCTGAAAGCGCCTTTTTAACACTGCGCATGAGCGGTGTGCCAAGGAGGTTCGCGTTCACAGTGACATGCAGCACTCGCGTCTTCTACAGCATGTAGTCGCTGCAGTTTATTCCCTGCACACCTGCAGTGCAAGACAAGTGTAATACAGAGCTGGTACCATTGATGTTCCTGCTGCCAAAAAAGACATCGCTGCTCCTATTTTCATGCAACTCCTCGTCTCATTGGCAGCCCTACTGCCAGGAGCTGCAGCAGAAGATATACATTCCCAGGCGGAAGTGGGCTATTGGTTTGAAGAAACGCCTAGATTTATTACATTCGTGTACTTATTTTTAAGGGTACACAAATTACTATGCATACGTACAGTGTGAAAAATAAGCTTAATGCAGCAGCATGTTTTAAGCATTAGTGATGATGCAACGTGGGTAGCCAATCAGATAGCTCACCCAACTGACACCACGCATGCCAGCTACATAGCAAGTGATGGGGCAGCTCAGAACTCGGGAATGCAGCTCAGCTACGATCTGTGGCGATGCACATTTTTAAAACCTTATAATAAATTACATGCCTTACACGGAGCGCTTATATGTGTCACTTTTTGATCAGAGGGACTAAGCCTAACAACCCAGTGTGTTTGTATAAAATTGTCAAAATCGTTTCAGGTCCCTTTAAGCATTATTAATACACATTATAACAGGCATTAAGCGTTATAACAGTTATCAAGAGGAAGTAAGCATTGAGGTGATGATAGTCCAGGATCAGCAAACAAATGATATTCCAACAAGAACAGACATCAATTATCCACCACAAGTTAAGTTGCCAGTGACAAGAAATGCATGTTCTTAAATAACAGCTTAATATCAAGCAAGCTTTCCATTAGTAACAAACAGCTTCAGCCCAATTAGTGTTGACATTGTAAGTGCCAACCTACCAAAACAGGAAGTCAATAAAATTTTCCATTTGACATCCTAGCACACAAGGCCCAGTCAAGGAATGAAACCATCCATTCTGCATCGAAGAAAGCAATTACCTGAATACATAAATTTCCTTATAGAAGCTAAAAACCCAATAGAAGCACAATTCACTGAAATAAAAGAAAAGCAAATAGTTTTAAGGCAGCTTGTTGCCCTTTGAGAATATATTACCCCAAAGCCATTATGTCATGCTGCATAATTGCGCTTGCATCTGCAAGCAGCCCTGCGGCAAAAGTGAAGCCAGGAGATGGAAAAGCATTAAACTTGGAGATTCTATACAAGGCTTGGATTGTGTAGGCAGCTTGAAAGCTTGTAACATTCCATGTGCATCTGCTAGCTGTTTTCAGATTCAACCCAAATAAGGGGATAGTTGAACAAGATGTTTTAGACATTTGATAGCGAAGTAGCAGAATATAACTAGTTTTTTAACAACCAATCTTTTCATCCAGTCTTGGACAGCACTGCAAAATGAATTCACATAACAGGCCTATCCAGCAGCAATGATCTAAACTAACGTTCCAGGAAGACTATGTTGACATTTACTTTAGCTCAAACAGGGCGAGCTCCAAGAAAATATAATGAATAGAACAAAAAGAGGAAGAACATACTTTTCTTTTTAAATGTGAGGACAAAGGGACAAAACATTTTTTTCAGAAGCAAGGAGGGGGCGAGAATTGTTTAGAGCCACAGTAAGCATAAAGCCTTCCTATCTGCAAGCACACTGCGCACTGCCCTGAGCAGGAAAAAACTGCACATCAAGTACGGTGGCAAAAGGTGGGGTCAGACCTGGTCCACCTGCAGGAACCGAGGGAAACTCTCGCTGTTCGTCCTCTTCCTGACGCTTTTCGTAATGGAGGAAATCATCAAAGATGGACGTGGTGTGCCGAAAGCCGTGCAGAATTTTGAGCACCTGGCGGCCCTTTTCTGGAGGCACCTCCTGGGTGTCCCGCGAGTTGGTCACAGGCTTGTTCTCGTTGTTTTCAAGCCGTATGTGCCGAAGCTGAGAGTTGGGCACGTCCTTGACGTACACCCAGCGCACACGAAACTGCCCCTTCCACTTGTCCTGCGCCCATACCGACGAAGAGGCCGTGTAGTCCACAGGCGACACCATCTCGGCCATGCCACAAAAGTGGCCTGACCCATTGACGCTAAAGAAGAGAAGCACAGGGCCTTGCGCGTCGCGGTAAGCAGCGTCCAGCCGCTTGTTACCATGCTCTGTTGAGCACCAGATGGAGTACTTGATGGATCGGTGGATATCATCCTCCGAGTAGCTCTTTATGATGAAGAAGCGCGCCCCTTTCGGCTCCAGATCAAAGTCCTTGGGGTTGTAGTTGTTCTCATGTCGCAGCTTTTCCAGCACAGGGTGCGTGTAGCTGTTCTCTGGAGGCGGCGGCGCCTGGCTCGCCCATGGCGCAGCACTGCCCCGTGGCTTCGCACCATTCTTCCCCTCCCAAGTGCCAATGTCCATTGGGTGCTTGCTGGGCGCAGCTGCAGGCAGCAGGGGGCTCTTGCTTTTCACTGCCTTTGGTTTGGCCGGCTGACTTGCTACGGAGGCCCACGACAACTTCTTGTCACTACCCCCCAGTTTTTTTGGGTCCTTGCCATAAGGCTCCTTGGATCCTGCAAAGTCCTTGTCACCACCCAATGCCAAAGACCTCAAGCCCTGCTCAAGGTGCTTAAGCCCTCGGTCCATTCCCGTCTGGTCGTAGTCGCCACGATAGTACTCCTCGGGGTAACCCTTGCTTGCGGCCGCCGCCGCTGCCGCCGGCTGCCCAGAACTCGCTGCTGTTCCCCATGTCGAGTAGTCGCCACCACTGCCTGGGAAGAAGCCAAAGCCCTGGCCATATCCCGCAAAGCTGTTCTGACTGAACATTCCAGCACCACCGTCAACATAATGCTGCGGTGGTTGTTCGCCACCCGCGCCCATCTGACCCCCGTAGGAGCCGAAGAAGCCAACAGGGTCACCACCATTGCTCCAAGCGCCATCACCAAGGCCCTGGTTCAAGTAAGGAAATGACATGGACGCATAGTAGCTGGGGATGTACGGCTCGCCCAGGTTCGATGTCGACAGGTGGGGCTGGTAAGTTGTCTGCTGCTGCGCAGCTGGCTGGGGCTGCTGGTTCTGGTTGCGCCATGAGTCAAACTCTTCATCCTTGACCATGTCCTTTGGGCCGTTGCTCACTGCTGCGACGACGAAAGCAGTAAAAAGTTTTGTTAGATTTGTCATGTAGCAAATACTGCAGCAACAATCATTAACAGAAGGCTACATGTCTTAGAAAATGTTGAAAGGCAGTGTATTCATCATTGCTATAATGTCTGACGAGCATCCTAGAAATATCACTTAAAGGGACACTAAAGTCAAATAATAAGTCGACGTGGACTCTTTAAATATCATTCCAGAAACCTTGCAACGCCTGTTTTATGCCAGGAAAGGACTTGGTTTACGAGAAAATAGCATCTGAAGGATCCTAATACCTTTTTCGAAATTCAAATCTTCCGCCACCAAACCGGGGGAGTGGCGACGTTGCATATGCCATCACCACCCTTTGCTGCCTTCGGTGAGTAAAATGGTGCCTGACAGACTACGGCACCGAGCCAAGACAGAGCGATGGATTTACCACTGCAGCTGCTTTTTGGTCAAGTGGCGTAGACCGTTCGGGCATCCCGTGACATAACATGGAAGTTGAATTCACTGCTACTTGCAGTTTGTGAGAGTTTAAAGAGTCAGCAAAACCAGGGCAGCACTATGCGATAACATAACTGCTGAAACGCAACAGCGTGGGCGGCGCAGAGTCGAGCGAAACCGAAACCCTTCAACCACCCGTGTCATTGTTAAGGGCAACTTAAATGGATTCTTTTTTCTAAAAACGAAATAGAACTGAATAAGTAGCATTTTATTTCGTCTTATTATACAATACAATAATGTTTTTTGCAGTGAATGGTTTAGTACTAGCGACAGAATTTAACTGAGGAGGGCTTTCGTCATCAGGCCAGTACTTGGATGTCCCGGGGGTCTCGAATCATGTTTTGAATTTACCTCGCTTTCTTGATTATTAAGGCCTTTTTCGCGATAATATTGATGTCTTAGAAATTCTCAAGCACTAATCTCTCACTTTAGCTTGACTTAATATTTGCTTTTAGTGTCCCATAATTGGAAAAAAGTACCATAATATTGGCAATACCTAATCTAATACAGTAATGCTCCAAACCAAAAATAAATATTAAATTGTTTTCTTGGTACATTGTGCTTCCCAAATACCAAAAAAATATACATTTTACTGAGGACGGAGGGTTAAAGCAGAAAATATGACAAAATGAAAGGTGGGTGGCAACACTACTTTTTAACTTCCTGCGCCAGCTACATGAGGTAGACGCAGATTATGACAGTATTTGCTCAAGACAAGCTAAGTGTTTCATTAAAAAAGAAAAAAAAATGATTTCATTACATTCAGCAAGAACCAAATACTCAAAAGTAGAAAGTTTAGAGAACTCGCACAGTGCAGATCTGTGAAAATACATTGAAACCTTTGACACATCAGATAGAAAACACTAGCTTGCGCACTAAATTCAATAGAAGTAGTTTCAGTCTTCGATTTCATTCTGCTGACCATTGTTCTGCCAAATTAATGGGTCTAGAATTCTGAAAGATTGCCTTAACAGTCCAATATGTTGTAGCTTTTAGCGTTCATTTAAGCAATACATATTTGAAACTACCAGCAGTGCATAGTAATCATGTCATTCTTCATTCCATAGTACTGCACGTAAACTACCAGGCTTCAAATGCACCTTAGGCTACTGTGAAGAGTCCCCGCCCTTATGAGAGGCAGCACTTTTAGTCCCCCGGATACATGTCCAACTGTTTTACCTGTTGCTACCAGCAGTTAACACTGGCAGTGGAGATCATGGCTGAACATGCATTTTTGTCTAAACAACAAATATTGTGATTGTCAGAGTTTACCACAGTAAGGATATTACTAATGGCAGACTACCACCCCACATAGAACAAAGAGGTGCTTGCAGAAAACGAATTATACGAAAGCGCAAGTTATTAGGCATTAAAACTGCGGCACGCTTAGCGCGTTATCAAACACGAAACAACTGATCAACCAGTTCCGGGATACACATCGCCACGAGAAAGAGAAGCAGGGGCGGCCCGCACGTTGCAACATGCTACGTCACTGTCCCTTTCGCTTTCGTGCTTTCCATCACCAGAAGCGCGTTCTGCCAACCCACGGGGGATGCCTACGTTATCTTTACTTCGCAAGCGGCCCAAGCTCACGAAGTCGCGCTAGGTGCACGGCAACCCGACGTGCGGCGTTATCGCGCCTCGTCGGCGCCCAAAACGAAGCGCACCTAGGCTTTGGGGCAACGTCCGCGGTACCCGTTGCCAGGCTGTTGTCATAACGCTCCGGACGACCGGCACTCCTCGGCGTCGTGCATCACATGTCGACGCCATCGCTGCTCCGCCCGCTCAGAACGCGGCAAACGGATGCGGGTGTGCCTTGCGCGGGCGGATCCGAGACTCTCTCGCGCGGCTGCGACGTCGACAACTCTAGCCACGACTTCCCACGCGATTCACTCTCAATGACATAAAGCCAAGCTATCGACGTCTCCGGGACGCATTTAGCGGACTGGGTCGCCTCGCAGCAAACAGCTGGTGGCCAAGGCGGCGCCCTGGCGCGCAATGTGCAACTGCAGGCGCAGGCGTCAAACGCGTCAGTCGCTTCGGGCGGCCCTAGCGAACCCTGCGACCCAACCGCGCCAGCGTGCCAACGGCGGTCGCCGTTCTCTGCTCGAGGCGCAACTGTTGCGAGCATACAAACGCGAAAAGGTCGCGGGGATCAACAGCAGCGAACAAAATCACACTAGAAAAAAGCAAGCCGCGTTTTAGGCTTAGAACGTAGCACAACACTGCTTTCCACATTCGCACACGTGAAAGTCGAGGACCGCCGCAGGATTTGTCGGGGTTGGACGAGCTTTGGGCACCGTACGTGCCCGTAGACGGCTCACACCCGCTTGTTTTCAGGAAGCACCTCTTGTTGCTGCGTGGGTAGCGCGAACTGCCCACCACACAACTAGGCGACTCGGCAACAGGCCGCCCAGCACGGATCCTCACCTGGATTTCCTTGGCTTTTCATGCGTTGCATCTCCAGGAATCGGCAAAACGTGAACGAAACCACGGAAAGAAAAAAAAACCGATCGTTCAACTGTCAGCACAACTGCTGTCCCAAAGTCTTCGCGTCCCGAACCCCCACAGAGCACTTCAGAAAAAACACGAACGTAGGGAGGCCATCTTGGATGTCGTTTGAACACAGCGAGACATCACACAATCCACCGTTGGCCGTTTTGCTTCCCTTTTGAAGACTCGTTAGCGGTGTGGTCAGCTTCTATTTAGCGTGTCGTATCTTTCCGATGATTTTTTCCCGCACTGATCTGCGTATGCAGTCCGCGGAGAGGCTACAATTCTCTTAAAACCACCACATATGAAACACAGGAACAATGGCGGCTCCTCATGTGCCCGACTCCCGCCTGAGATAGTCACGTGAATACGAACGTCACTGCGTGATGCTCTCAGCGATGATGCCTTTAGCATCCGTGCCACTTTTCGTTTCTAGACTGTTCGCTTTTGCAAGCTCAAGAAATGGCACATACTGTAAAAGGCAGTCCGAAGGCACATTCAAGGTTGGTGATAGGGCGATAGCAACAATAAAACAAGAGATTTCGTACGATGCAGATTTTAGCGCCCTTTGATAACATCAGGAAGAGCTTCCGTTCGATTAATTGAACGCATATTAAGTTCCGTTTACAAACTGCCTACCGATACATATAACAAGGCAATCTAATAATTTGTTTAGCACTTGTTTGTCGTTTGATCTCTTTCTTTTCTCGCAAGCAAATGTCTTATTTTTTTTTAATGTAAAACGCCTTCGATCCCTCTAGAACTACCAAGAACTTCCAGAATTTTCGAGAAGTATGCCGGATTGGTGCACCAGCTGTATCTGATTGTGCGTCGCTGCTATGTTGTTTAGCAGGCACAGAGATACGTAATCGTTAACGCTTTCGAGAAGCGCAAGTTCGTTTCTCCGTACGCCGGCGATACGTTGCAACTAATTATAATTTATTAACGAACGGCTCGATCGTGCAGTATATGCACACGTACGGCATGTGCTGAAAAAAAAAAAAAAACGGTTGGGTGTACTTCGGGCGAGATGTGTTGAAGCATTATTAAATGTCCTTGTTTTTTGTACATGGAAATTGCACGTGACGTTCAAGAAGTTGAAGAAGCGATGGCCAAAGACGGGAACTAAAAGGCAGGCCAAAGTAAAACGGTTTTCGTTTCGGTATCTTGGGCCACAAATAATGCCCTTCCATGCTTGCACGTTTTCGCCGACCGGCGGTGCCGCGTGGACGGAGAGGCTTTAGCCCTTGAGTTGCAACCATTTGCAGCGTAATATCATCCGATTCTCCAGCAGATGAAGCGAGATGAGTGAGGGATCACGTTAATTCGCTTCACGTCAGCTATTTTGTGCAGAACAAGCCCAGCTAGCCTGTACCGAAGCGAGTTTGCTCCCTTTCGGGCTCATTTTGTCCCCAAGCAATAATCGTCTAGCGCCTTTCCTATTTATAATGCTGCGCTCCCGGTACTTTCAGATCACGAACGGCACGCGCGTTATCAGCGTGTTTGACAGGAAAGTAGCAAACGCAGAGTTTTCAAGAAGGAAACGCAACACTGTTGACGATTATTGATTTGGGACAAGATATGCCTCAAAGGCTGTAGCCTCTTTATAGTGTGCGAAAAAAAAAAATTAGGTCACAGACGATTACGATACTGCCTAATGCGAAATTTTAATGCAGATCTATACATGTTTCCATTTCGTGATATATTGCCTGGCGCGGACAATATGTCTCGTGCGCGCGCGGCAAGTTGTAAACGGAGCGAGTGTGGCGAGACTGCCTCGGTAATCGGGAAGTCGCGAGATTTAGCGCGTGGGGGAAGCGTGGGCGCGGTTCACCACTGCGGTTCACAGCAGCCGCCACAGACATACCTCCCAGAGATATAATAAAACATTTATTGAGTCTTTGAAATGAGACGATCGGCGAGTGGGATCCCACTGGACAGAGCTGCTTCCCACCCTTCTTTGTTGGGTTGTGTCCTGTGTTGTCTCTCGATGGATTGTGTTGACATTCCCATACCATGTGGTACGGCTGGCTGTTTGATTGTCACAGAACCTGGACGGATCTCCCAGACAATGCGCACTACTCTGGCGCCATCTCGTAGCCATCTTCGCCGCAGTGCGCGTCTTGCGCTGCAATACGCTTTTCTTCTCACGCTTTCGCCATACCCTCCTCCTCTGCTTTCTGCCTCATGCTTCCGCTGCGCCCTCTTTCTCCGCTTTCCTCCTCACGCTCTATTCGCTCTCGCCGCTTTTTTCATCCCCTGCTCCGCGTTCGCTTTCATCCGCTGCGCTCGTTCGCTCGGTTACGTCGGGAACGCCGACGCTCGACGAAGGAAGCGCTCTAAAATAGATCTCGCATCGATGCCTGCTGCACGTGGTCTGCTGTAAAGGTAGGCGCCTGCATGCAGACCAGCACACTAGAGTCCGAAATATTATAGTGTACTGTAGTGATGTGTCTGCAGGTTCGCTCGAAGGGTGGACCGTACAGAAACAGTTAGGTTTGCGTAACACGGTTGAGGTTTCACAACATGAACCGCTTTTACTCCACAAGTGTATTTGCGTTGCTAAAATTGGTACTCTTAAATTTTTCTGCAACCTTAAATTTAGGGTTTCATTATCTTGTCCCACAACGATAATAATCTGCCTTGCTTGCATTTCCTTTCTTGAAAACGCTGTGCTCTCTACTTTCCTGCCAAGAATGCTATGTCATCCTGATGCATAAAGGAGAAACACTATATCAGACTAATAAAGTATTCTTGATACTCCAAACTTCATTAATTTCGCGGTAAAAGACTGAGTGCTGATGAGAAGATCGACAAACACATTTTCTTACTTTCACGCCACAACTCGAGCGCCGGTACGTCGGTATGACGTCATGGTTTCCAAGGTACGCCTTTTATCGTATTTAGGAAGTTCTATAGCGCCGCAACTCAAAACTTGGTCATTTAAAGGAACGCTAAAGCGAAACAATAAATCAGTTTAGACTAATGAAGCATTAATTGTTTGAGAACCCTGCTGGCAGTCATTTAAAAAACATAGTTTGATTATTAAATTAGAAAATGAAGGTCCAAGTATCAGTATTTGAATTTCGCGCCGAAACCCCAGCGCTGGTACGTCAGCGTGACGTCAGGGATTCCAAAGTATGTTTTCGCATTTGGGCCGCGTTGGCTGAATAAAGGTTCCCGAAACTTGCCATGTTTAATATTTGGTTCGTTTAGAACACAATGTCGTCAATATTATTACGATATCATCGAGCGGTGCTCAAGAGACGAGCCGCGGCG
This sequence comes from Dermacentor andersoni, assembly GCF_023375885.2. Taxonomy (NCBI): domain Eukaryota; kingdom Metazoa; phylum Arthropoda; class Arachnida; order Ixodida; family Ixodidae; genus Dermacentor; species Dermacentor andersoni. Next base: position 125,436,364 of record NC_092817.1, on the reverse strand, counting down.
AGAACGACGAAGAAGTTGGTCAGTGCCCTTGGCACAAGCGAGTGTCAGCCTGGCTGCCTGGCTCCAGTGTAAATAGAGTGTAAATAGCACCTTTCGTCTGTGTCTTTCCACACGTAACAATATGTACCTCTATATATCATTAGTAGGCCCTAGATGATGATATCAAGATTTAAGACGTCCCCTCCCCCCTCCGGCCGCCCTGCCTCCCCACTTTCCTCCCTATTGCGCTCATCAGTTCTCCTTGCGCCTAGTCGCGAAATACGCAGTTGCTGCCGGAGCACAATCACCCCCCACCCCCTCCCTCCCATCCCCACACGGCCTTTCTCGCGACGGAAGACGGTGCGAAACTTGGTCGGTTTGGTCTCCGCTTTCCTCCGCGCGTGCCAGATTGAGCCGCGATCGTCGGCTTCCCTCGCGTGTTTCCACAATACAGGATACTTGGCGAGCTAGTGCTGGGACCTCAAGCGGGGTTCACCATCCGTTTCTTTATTGCGAGATCACTCCGGGCGCATTTCTGCCGCCGCCGTGAGGTACCGCATAAAGTCCAAGGGCGACGAAATCGTCGCCGCGCGCCTTATGCTGTGTGTGGGAGTGAAAGCGTGCAAGGCGATCGCGGCTCAATCTCGCGCACGCAAAGTGACGCAAGCGGGGAGGAAGCGTACCGTGTTCCGTAGCCAGCAAGACCCCGCGGGGGGAAGGTAGGGCATTCTACTCCGGGCCGCTGTCTTGAAAGCCATCCGCGACGCGCGCTGTTTTTTCGCGGCTCAGTTCGCGTTGATGCGATATGCAACACGAAGGTCAATTCGCTCGCTGCTGCTGCCGCTCTTCCTCACTCCAGCGTTTTGACAGCGAGTTCCCGCAGTCATCGAGTGAGCCGTGTTCACGTTTGCTTGTGCGCTCGACACCTTACTTGTTAATTCAGTTAGTATGCCTATATTTACAACTTTATGCGGCCGATAAAACATATCCTTACTTGGCATAGTTGTCCACTAATTTGCTATCGCAATCGATGCTTCGTCTTTCAGGCAAAACTGCGACTTTTTGCTTTCTGAATTCGATGTCGAACTCGCGTTCAAAATCCTACAAAATTGCTTAGATTTTCTGCTCACTTACGGAAATGACGGTTGTGGATGCGTAGCGAAGCTCACGAATGGCAAATTAATTGTAGATGGTTACAAAATGTACGGCCCAAGGACACGCTTGCTTTAATCCCAAAGGCAGGCAGTGGTCGTGACGTCACGAGCTGGTGTTGGAGGCGTCTGCCTTCGATTATGCGGCCGTAATCTCGCAGTGGATTTTCGTCTTCTCCCCAAGCAGGTGGATAGGAAGTGCTGTCATGCGAGTATCAAGACCTATTTTTATGTGCGTCAATGTGATTTGTCTCATGGCGACGTCTCGATCTTGGACTTTGGCATATGCAGTTTCAGCACATGCCGCGGACCCATGTAAAGGAATCACATCGACGACTTCAGGAGGTCGCGCGACCATTTGCGACTGGCGAATGCAAAACGGCTGAACGCGACCGATGCAACCGATGCTCGCACCGGCAAGCCCGGGCGAGCGCGACCTGCAATTCGCAATCCCGGTGATTATCGTTCTCAGCGAGAATTCTAGGGATCTATACGCGTTCAGGCAGGCAGGCAGGTTCAGCAGCCACGGATTTTGATTCGAGCGAAGAGGAAGACGTCGTCACGGTGCTGATGTGCTGTGCCGTGCGTGGTGTCAGCTGTGGCAGTGCGGAGGCCTCCGAAGAAAAAGCGACGCGAGTGCGTACGCCTGAGCCACCGTTCGGAGCCGCCTCCTGCTCGAACTCCGCGCGCGTGACGAGGAGTAATATCGAGAGAAGTTGTAATTCCTAGTTCGCGTTGGGGGTGGAAATCGGTGCATAACTTTTTGTGCTTTCTTTTACTGCTGTTTAGTTTCCTGCGAATGCTACCGCGTACATTCGGCATGTTGCTGGAACTGCTGCGCCCCAGCGTCACGAGGCAAGACACCGATTACATTCCTGTAGTCTGCCATGGTGGCATATGGACTTTGTATTTGGTGTGTCGCAGGAGGACGCCGGCTCAAAACACATGCTAACGTAACTTTCGGCGCGCTCTGCTTGGTTTAGCAGTTTTGCGACCTCGGTCGTGCGACGGAAAAATCGAGCAGCGAGCGACAGGCCCAGAATAGTCGCTTTTCGAGAAAAACGACCATTTCCGATTGGTCGCGCGACTGCTGTCAGTCGCCGGTGAATTAGCCTTCCGCATCACCAACTCGGCAACCAAAATTTGAAAACAACAAGAAACAAAAAAACACAATCGTTTTATAGCACGAGCCCCCAAAAGCTTTGCGGGTGTTAGCGTTGGGACATAGTTGGGACCACGACCTACGGGCGTGGTTGGGACACAGGAGTGAAGAGCTTTGGAATAGGATGGATGGATGATTGAGGCTTAACCCTTTGAATCGGGCGGCGGCGGCGCGCGCCATGCACCTAGCCTTGAATGGTACTATATGCATGCATACCTATGTATTTACTCCTTTATTTTTGCGTTGATATTATCCACCAATCAGATAGCCTCCGTTTAGTTATTTCTACCTATTCAAAGCCTATTTTACTTTCACTATCTTTAAAACCCAAAGCTCTGAATAGTTCCCCGTTACATTCAACTGCAGGGTGAAGTTGTTAACAAGCAAGTATCAGGTGTTCAGCCGTTTCCTCATCCTCTCCACACGCCCCGTACAACAAAAATATCTCTTGGTATCTGGCTCGGTACGTTTTAGTCCGCAGTACACCTGTCCTGGCCTCAAACAACAATGAGCTTCCCTTAGAGTTATCGTAAATATTTTCTTTGGCTATTTCTTGCTTAAACGTCCTGTATGTCTCTAATGCTGATTTGGTTTGCATCTCTGTTTTCCACATACCCCTCTCTGTCTCCTTAACCTTTTTCTTGACGGATGATTCCTTTCCTGTCCCCCACTGCTGCCCAAGTATTTGCTTGACAATTTTCTAGTTCGCTTCCTCCACCTTGTGTCAACATTCATCGTGTATAAGTAACTGAAAACCTTCCTAGCCCACCGTATTTCCCCCATTTTTCTCAATCGCTCCTCAAATGCTACCTTGCTACTAGCCTCTCTGCCCTCGAAAGAAGACCATCCCAGATCCCCCTGCACCCCAAGATTTGGTGTTTTGCCATGTGCTCCCAGAGCGAGCCTACCCACACCATGTTGCCTAGTTTCCAACTGTTGCCGGGTCTCTGCTCTCATACATAGAACTGCATTGGCAAAAGTCAGGCCTGGAACCATTACCCCCTTCCATATCCCTCGTACTACCTCGTACCTATTGTAGTTCCACAGTGCCCTACTCTTCATAATCGCTGCACTTCTGTTACATTTAGTCGTTACATATTTTTCGTACTCTGTCAGATACTCAATGCCATTATTTATCCACACCCCTAGATACTTGTATTTATCAACTATCTCCAGCGTACGTGGCCTCCTGTATCTTATGCTTGCCGAAAATGTTATCATTAAAAATCATGACTGCTGATTTTTCTTTGCTAAACTTCAAGCCTAATCTGTCTCCTTCTGTACCACATATGTCCATCAATTCCTGCAGATCTTCTGTATTGTCAGCCATTAAGACAATATCATCCGGGTACATCAGTCCTGGTAATGACTGTTCAATCAATTTTCCTTGTTTGAAAAATGATAGGTTGAAGCCGAGTCCGCTTTGCTGTATTTTGGCCTCTAATCCTTGTAGGTACAGCATAAACAACAGAGGTGACAATGGACACCCCTGCCTAAGCCCCCGCCGAATCATTACAGGCTCCGAAACCTGCTTTTCCCATTGTATAATCACCCGGTTACATTTGTAGATATCTTTTAAGAAATTGGTTACTCCATCTTGCACTCCTAAAGTTTCCAGAATGCCCCACAAGCTTGAAGTACACTGTCATAGGCTCCCTTGATATCCAAAAAAGCCAGCGATAGGGGTCTGTGTTCCTTTTCAGCTATTTCAATGCACTGTGTTAGTGAGAACAGATTGTCTTCTAGCCTCCTATGCCTCCGGAACCCATATTGTAGCTCTCCAAGCACCCCCTCGTTCTCTGCCCATGCCTGCAGTCTGTCCTTTATAATCTGCATAACCACCCTGTAAACCACTAACGTCACTGTTATAGGCAGGTAGTTATGTCAGCTTTGTCCCCCTTTCCCTTATATATCATTGTCATCCTACTTTGCGTCCATTCATCAGGTACTTTACCGTCCATTAACATTTTTCTCACCATTTCCCTTAATGCTTTCTTAGATTTCGGGCTCAATTTCTTCATTAACATAATTGGAATACCATCCGGGCCTACCGATGTGCTACTTATTACCCTCTTCTCGGCCCTTTCCCACTCTATTTGTCCAAGCGAAAGCAGTGGATTGCGCGACCGGGCTATCCCTCTCCGACATACTGCATGTACCATTTCTCTGTTCTGTAAATTTTTCCCTCATAATGGTTCCTATATGCTTCACTGTCTTCTCTCCTTCTAACCGAGTACCTTGAGCTGTTACTATATACCTCTGCTCTAGGCTTGTCCTATTACCCAAGGAGTTCAGATGTTGCCAGAATTTCCTAGCTGCCTGTTTATCTTTTTTATTGCTTATTTCTGACAGCTATTGGGACCCTTCCGTCTTGATTTTCTCGTTGATTAAATAGGATGCTTCCCTTCTACATTTTATGCAGTTTACCCATTTCCTCTATACTTCTTCTTCAGGTTCTCCCTTACTTTTGAAATACCTGTGTTCCCTGGAGGCTTCCTGACGTTTCTCTACGGCCTTCTTAACCTCTTCATCCCACCAGCTCTTGACTTTTCGTATCCCTTGCATTGTTTTCCTGACTCGCGCCTTACCTAGCTCACGCTCAAATAGTCTCATTAACTTTGGGTAAGTCCAATCAGTTTCAGTACCCTCTGATATTTCCTCTTCAATTTGTTTGGCCGCTATTTCCACTTAGTCTTCTGAGTAAAAAATCCCATCTGACATTTCCCTCACACGTCGTTCGTGCTTTAGTTTCCCTCTTAAAACTCAACTTGATACGTTTGTGGTCGCTATACCTATACTTCTGGAGCCCTGTTCAGCTATAATCATGGCTCCTAATCTATCGTACATCTTATGTGAAATTAACGCATAATATATAGTCGAGTGTCGACCCCCTACCCACCCTGCCTCCCATGTTATGATTCCGTCACACTTCTCAGTAGAGTTACAGACAACTAAGTTATGCCTCTCACACATATCCAGCAGCATGTTACCTGTGGAGTCTGTGTACCCATCCATATCTTCAACATGCGCATTCATGCCTCCTAATACAATTATCTCGCATCCTTTTCCTAGCTCATTGATGTCCGCTGCTATACAGTCCAACATTTTTTTGTATTCCTCTTTAGCATTTGATGCTGTCCAAAGGTATTAGCGGCGAGAATTAGGAGTGGCGCCCTCTCGCGAGTGACGTCACGACCAGGACGCCGCTCGCTGCGGCTCGCTCGGCTGCCGCGCGCGCTCGTTCCCTTCGTGTATCCTTGAGGTATGGGCGGCTCGAGCCGTACTTATTGAAGGGTGTGTAGGCTTCTTTCTGCTGCCATGCCTGAACCACAGTTTCTTCTTCAAAAGCGCGTGAGTCGAGAAAGTTTGCGGCTTGGATATGGCAAGTTACGTAGCGTTGAAGGGGTCTACTGGTTTTACAATGCATATATACGCCGTGTCTGTCCATAAATTTTGCGTAAAAAGAATGTCTGCAAATTCAACACGCGAAGTTGCGTATGATGCTTCGCTAAACACTTAACATTCCCTTAGTATTTAGCTATGAGAGACATTGCATTTTACATGGAAGAAAAATCTTAGTAATCGGCGTCAACATGTTATCCGTGTTAGAAAGACGTACACTGTCCAGCGAAGCTGTCATCATGATTCTTATTACTCTGGTGAGTTGTTCTAGTCAAGTATGGCCATTTATTAATGTGTAAAAGAAAGAATTAGGCGCGCATTTGTTATGAAAACGTTTGCTGCTACTTTCATACCTCTCTGAAACAGGGCCCTAAAAAAACAATTGCTCATGGCTGCTAACTCGACGGCGCGTCATGTAGAGTATTTACGTAGTTAATTCACAAATACCATAGTAGCAGTCACCTGAGAGAAAAAGTTTCGTGGTTAAGATCGAGAGCCAATCAATTGCAAGCGATGAAATGTTTCATGATGGCCCTTAGTAGCCTTTATCAACAATATGGCACACCCCTCATGCAATGGTAGCACCCGACTGTCGGTATGGCGAGGCACCCATTCTTCGCGAAACCAATCAGTTCACTACAACTTCGAATTGAAACCAGAAAGCATTTTTTTACAGTGCCAGTTGGGATGCCTAGAGTATTCTCGAGGTACTACAGCGCAGCTTAGATTGCCGATAAAAAGAAAATTCAAGCACCTTCTGCCTCACCATGGCTCGATCCAGCGTTGTTTAATTATACAAACGGAGAACTATTCGTTTCGTCAGTGCATAAAAGAGAACCTCGCAAACCTTCATAAAGAAAACACCACAAACCTTACATACTTCACTTGATTTTTGACCTTCCATCGGGGAATTATATCTTCAATATGTCCCATACTACGAATGATTGACACTTCGACTTCTTTCTGGCTGCAACCATACGGTCCAAAAGGCATATTTCACAAAAAAAATTTGGGCCGAGCAGCCTGTGCCAGTTCGCCAAAATGATTCGTCATGTATATTCCTTAAACAACAAGCGCCAGTAAATTTCTCAAGTAAGTTCAACGTGTAGCACAGAAAAGGGAATATATATTGATACATTCCTTTTCTTATTCTGAAAATAGCTGTAAGCCTTCATTAGCTTTACTTCAAATTACCGCCACTTAAAATAAACACGTGAAGAACCGTCTAATTTTGAGAAGCAGATAAAGAAGCAAGTGGTGCTTGTAGAATCTAAACTGCAGTGTTAAGTCCTCGTGTTACTGCCGAGCGATTCTGTGAAGAAATGCAAAAATTTGATATTATACCATGAAGCACTCGTCGTGAGGAAACCTGTTTTAGCGGATTAAATTTATCAAGGTAACTTTTGTAGATGTCATATACAGCCAGCGTTTGTGACATACTTGTTGCACCGCGGTAGGTATGGTATCATAACTGGGTTCTTATATGCTATGTTTTTGCGGTTGTCGATCCGCGCATGAAAACCCGCAATGGGCTGGTCTGCGCTCCTTCGGCTGGCACTGTAGCGTTGCCTTAGAGAGCAGCATTGTCGTCTAAGAAATGACCTCTTTGAATAAATTTTTGCGAATTAAGACGTCGTAAAAATATATTTGAGACTACCGCCATAAGTATACAAGCAGAGAGAACGAGGACGAACAAACGAAAACACCGCAGAAAGCACCCGGACACCGCCCGAACTATAGTCACTCTGCACCGAACTGTAGCAGACGACAGGCGCGAGTCCGTGCCCTGACGTCACGCGAGCGGCGCTCGCAGCGCCCCTGTAGTTCGCTCTCGGGGCTAATACAAAGCCTAGAAGTGTTTTCGCCCCTGCTACTTTTCCTTTAGGATTTTTAAGATCCCTTGATAATTTGAAAGTAGCGACACTCTTTGAACTCTGCCGCCGCTGCGCGACCTCCTCGTCTCCTCCTCGCTCCTTGCGCGTTCACCCGCGGCAAGCAGTTCTGCCCCCGTTTTCCGGACAGGCCGCCATTCGAATCTGAACCTGGCAACGTTTAACGTTAGAACGTTATCTAGTGAGGCGAGTCTAGCAGTGTTATTGGAGGAATTAGAGGGTAGTAAATGGGATATAATAGGGCTCAGTGAGGCTAGGAGGACAAAACAAGCATATACAGCGCTAAAAAGCGGGCACGTACTGTCAGTGGCGTAGCTAGGTCGTCTGGTACCCGGGGCCCATAGGTCTTCTGTCACTCCCCCCCCCCCCCACCTCCCCGGGTGTAGCCGGTGGAAAGAGGGGTGTCTTCAGACGTATATGACACCCCCCCCCCCCCGTCTGGCCCCTTGCACCCGGGGCCCACGGCCCCCCCTATTGCTACGCCACTGCGTACTGTGCTACCGGGGCTTAGCGGAGAGACGAGAACTAGGAGTCGGATTCCTGATTAATAAGGATATAGCTGGTAACATACAGGAATTCTATAGCATTAGTGAGAGGGTGACAGGTCTTGTTGTGAAACTTAATAAGAGGTACAAATTGAAGGTAGTACGTGTCTACGCCCCTACATCCAGTCATGATGACCAGGAAGTCGAAAGCTTTTATGAGGATGTGGAATTGGCGATGGGTAAAGTCAAAACAAAATACACTATACTGATGGGCGACTTCAATGCCAAGGTAGTCAAGAAGCAGGCTGGAGACAAGTCAGTGGGGGAATATGGCATAGGCTCTAGGAATAGCAGGGGAGAGTTATTAGTAGAATTTGCAGAACAGAATAATATGCGGATAATGAATACCATCTTTCGCAAGCGGTTTAGCCGAAAGTGGACGTGGAGGAGCCCAAATGGCGAGACTAGAAATGAAATAGACTTCATACTCTGCGCTAACCCTGGCATCAACAAGATGTGGACGTGCTCGGAAAGGTGCGCTGCAGTGACCATAGGATGGTAAGAACTCGAATTAACCTAGACTTGAGGAGGGAATGGAAGAAACTGGCACACATAAGAAGCCGATCAATGAGTTAGCGGTAAGAGGGAAAATAGAGGAATTCCTGATCAAGCTACAGAACAGGTATTCGGCTTTAACTCAGGGAGAGGACCTTAGTTCTGAAACAATGAACGGCAATCCTATGGGCATCGTTAAGGAGTGTGCAATAGAACTCGGTGGTAACTCCGTTAGACAGGATACGAGTAAGCTATCGCAGGAGACGAAAGATCTGATCAAGAAGCGCCAATGTATGAAAGCCTCTAACCCTACAGCTAGAATAGAACTGGCAGAACTTTCTAAGTAAAAGCAGTGAAGAAGAAACTAGGATGAGGCAAGAATCAGATGTATGCGTTAAGAGACAAAGCCGGCAATATCGTTACTACTATGAATTAGATAGTTCAAGTGGCTGAGGAGTTCTATAGAGATTTATACAGTACCAGTAGCACCCACGACGATAATGTGAGAGAGAATAGTCTAGAGGAATTTGAAATCCCACAAGTAACGCCGGAAGAAGTAAAGAACGCCTTGGGAGCTATGCAAAGGGGGAAGGCAGCTGGGGAGGATCAGGTAACAGCAGATTTGTTGAATGATGATGGGAACATTGTTCTATAGAAAGGCTCGCCACCCTATATACACAATGCCTCATGACCTCGAGCGTACCGGAATCTTGGAAGAACGCTAACATAATCCTAATCCATTAGAAAGGGGACGTCAAAGACTTGAAAAATTATAGACCGATCAGCTTACTGTCCGTTGCCTACAAAGTATTTACTAAGGTAATCGCAAATAGAATCAGGAACACCTTAGACTTCTGTCAACCAAAGGACCAGGCAAGATTCCGTAAAGGCTACTTAACAATAAACCATATTCACACTATCAATCAGGTGATAGAGAAATGTGCGGAATATAACCAACCCTTATATATAGCTTTCATTGATTACGAAAAAAACGTTTGATTCAGTCGAAACCGCAGCAGTCATGGAGGCATTACGGAATCAGGGTGTAGATGAGCCATATGTAAATATACTGAAAGATATCTATAGCGGCTCCACAGCCACCGTAGTCCTCCATAATGAAAGCAACAAAATCCTAATAAAGAAAGGCGTCAGACAGGGAGATACGATCTCTCCAATGCTATTCACAGCATGTTTACAGGAGGTATTCTGAGACCTGGAGTGGGAAGAATTGGGGATAAAAGTTGATGGAGAATACCTTAGCAACTTGCGATTCGCTGATGATATTGCCTTGCTTAGTAACTCAGGAGACCAATTGTAATGCATGCTCACTGACCTGGAGAGGCAAAGCACAAGGGTGGGTCTGAAAATTAATCTGCAGAAAACTAAAGTAATGTTTAACAGTCTCGGAAGAGAACAGCAGTATTACGATAGGTAGCGAGGCACTGGAAGTGGTAAGGGAATACATCTACTTAGGGCAGGTAGCGACCACGGATCCGGATCATGAGACTGAAATAACCAGAAGAATAAGAATGGGCTGGGGTGCTTTGGCAGGCATTCTCAAATCATGAACAGCAGGTTGCCACTATCCATCAAGAGAAAAGTGTATAACAGCTGTGTCTTACTAGTACTCACGTATGGGGGCAGAAACCTGGAGGCTTACGAAAAGGGTTCTGCTTAAATTGAGGACGACACAACGAGCTATGGAAAGAAGAATGATGGGTGTAAGGTTAAGGGATAAGAAAAGAGCAGATTGGGTGAGGGAACAAACGCGAGTAAATGACATCTTAGTTGAAATCAAGAAAAAGAAATGGGCATGGGCAGGACATGTAATGAGGAGGGAAGATAACCGATGGTCATTAAGGGTTACGGACTGGATTCCAAGGGAAGGGAAGCGTAGCAGGGGGCGGCAGAAAGTTAGGTGGGCGGATGGATGGATGGATACAACTTTCTTGTACGCAAGGCAAGGTTTAACGCGACCCGGGCTCAGGTCTCCCACGGGAGAACGTCAAGGCCCTGCCTCAACGCCACCTCACGGGCTTGCTGGACTGCCCACGTCTGGATTCCGAGGTCTGAGCTGCGCAGAGCGGCGGCCCACCTCGACGACAGGGTCTCCGGAGTAACTGCCATCCCTCCTATAACTACATTGCACTCCCACAGCATGTGTTTGAGTGTTGCTGGTCCTTCCTGGCACAATTTGCACGTGTCGTCCTGATGCTTATCTGGGAAGATACGTTTCAGACGGAATGGACTAGGGAAGGTGTTCGTCTGGAGTTGTCGCCAGGCGACGGCCTGCCTCCTGTATTCAATTGGGGACTCGGCGGTGGGTATATCCTTCTGGCGTACAAATATGCACTGGTTATGTCGTTGTATCTGGTGAGCCTGTCCCGTTCTGCTCGAGAAGCGTTCGCCATCGTGCGAGAGGCGTTGCCCTGTTCGGCGCGGCGGGTCAGGTCTCGCGCCGTCCGGTGCGCCGTCTCGTTTAGGTTCGGGAGCGCGTCGCCTTCCGTGGTGACGTGCGCGGGGAACCGTATGATCATCGAGCTCGCGGTTTTGGATCTACCCGCTTTGGCCAGAATGGACAGGGCTTCCTTGGAAATTCGACCTTTGGCATAATTCTTTACTGCCGTTTGCGAGTCACTTAGTACGACTTCGCATTCCTGTTCTGTGAGGGCCAGCGCAATCGCTACTTCCTCCGCTATTTCCGAGTGTTTGGTGTATACACTGCATGTGGTTCTGATTTTCGACTCTGCGTCTATGACTACGCACTACCGGTGAAACCGTGATTACGTGCAGCTGTAGTTGGCGTCTCTGCGTGGAGCGCGTAATCAGCCGCACGGCGAAGTAGGCCTGGAAGGTAGTTGAAAGGTGGGCGGATGACATTAAGAAGTTTGCAGGGACAACAAGGCCAAAATTAGTACATGACCGGGGTAATTGGAGAAGTATGGGAGAGGCCTTTGCCCTGCAGTGGGCGTAACTAGGCTGATGATGATGATTCTGCACGACGATTGGTCTCCCTGCCGTTGCCCTTGGAAACGCGCGGATCTTGAGTTTTGCTTGTGTTTTTCTTTTTCGTCCGCGCCATTTTCCTCCTGAGCACGGCTGGCTCGGCGCTTTAGCTCGGTGTAGCGAACGTTGTACGCTGTGTTTCCTGCTCTATGTGCTAGCGCTATGCCGGGCTGTTGCACATATAACTACCGCAAGAAGCCTGAAGATGGTTATGCCGTTTTTATGATACCACAAGGAAAGTGTGACGGCTTGCGCAGGAAGCAGTGGCTGCAAGAACTTTATTCCGACAAAGAACAGCGTTGTTTGCGAGCTGAGGCGTCTTTCTTATAGCTCGTAGCAAAGCATCCCGTAATGCTGCATTTTTTCCATTCTTCCGGCCTGCTCACAAGCGTTTTTGTTGCAGTTGTCCTCAGTATGCTTAATATTCTGGGGCGGCTCCATCACCTCGCACGTTGCTAACTGTTGTTATTCAGTCGGAAGTGCAGCATTATAGATTCTGCTTTGCGCCCTGAAAAAATTAGTGGCAAGTATACCCGTGGTATTGCAGGTGATGAGCGTTAGCTAGTCAACATTAGGTCTTTTTTTTAAGTTTTAAGGCGAAAGCCTTTAGATCTCTATGTTTCAAGGTCGCGTTGTAAACTGGAGGTATCACGTGACCCAAGAAAGGCCAGAGGTGACCTAAAGCATATCCACCCCTGTATAAGAGAATGATTACCCAAGTTAATTAATGAATCATTAGTGATTGACATAAGGCGGATTAGGAAAGAATAATGTTGATTAGAGTGTATTAAAGAAGATTAAGGTGAATTAGAGTGCATTAGGAAGGATTAAGATGCATGAATAAAGATTAAGGAGGGTGGAGGCGGATTAAGCGGGATTATGGTGGATTAAGGCAGATTAAGGTGATCTAGGGTTGATAATGGAGGATTAAGACCGATTAAGATGGATTAGGGACCATGGAGCTGGATTAGGTTTGATAGAGGTGGATTAGGGTGTATTAAGGCAGATTGGGAATATTAAGCAGGATTAAGTTGGATAAAGGTGCATGAATAAGGATTAAGGTGGATGAAGGAGGACTAAGGCGGATTATGGTGGATTAGGGTTGATAAAGGAGGATTAAGACCGTATAGGATAGGCTAAGGTGCATTAGGGGCTGTACCTTATGTTTTATTGAGGAGGATTGGGAGTACTATGGTGGATGAAGGAGCATTAAGGTGGATTAGGGTGGACTAAGGTGAATTAGGGTTCATTGAGTATTAAGACCGATTAGTCTACCATAATCCTCCTAATGCACATTAATCCCACGAATCCACATTCATCGACCTTAATCCTCCTTCATTCACTTTAATCCACCATAATGCACGCAAGTCCTCCTTAATGCACCCCAATCCACCTTCATCAACCGTAATCTACTCTAACCCTCCTTAATGCACTTTAATCCTCCTTAATCAACCATAATGCTTCCTCATTCACTTTAACCCACCCGAATCCACATTCATCTACCTTAGTCCACCCTAATCCTCCTTCATTCACCCTATCCCACCATAATTCTCCATAATTCACCTTAATCCTTCTTAATCCACCCTTCCCTTCATGCACCCTAATCCACTATAATCGTCTTTAATGCACCTCAACGCACCTTCATCCACCTTAATGCACCTTCATCGACCTTAATCCAACCTAGTCCTCCTTTATGCACCTTAATCCACCTTCATTCACCCTAATGCACCTTCATTGACTTTAATCCACCTTAATACACCCGAATTCATCTTAATCCAATCACTAATCAATCATTACTTTGCTAATCATTAATCATCTCTTATACGCGCCTGCACCTGCTTTGGTTCGCTTCCCGCCTTCCTTCGGTCACGTGAAATTTGCTGTAGCTCACAACGGGACCTTGAAACAGGTCTAAGGCTTTCGCTTAATAAGCCACACACAAAGGGATGTGTCACAAGCAATACTAGATCAGACACACGAAGTAAAGCATCTGATCATGTGGCAGAAAAATTGTCTGGGGTATAGAACTCGCCTCAAAGCTCCTTTAGATCGGTATACCCCGTTCATACGGCTTTAAGAAAAAACCAACCTCCTCATAAACGTTGCCTCCAGCATTATCGATGCTGTTATTAGCATTTCTCAAAATTTTCAACCCCCCTGGGGTGCGCAATTCGCCCAAAATAACACGCCTCCATAGAATCCTGCGGCCTGTCCGCGGGAGCCCAGGAGGAAAAGCGCGCCGTGCGCAGCCGGCGGACGAGGAGAATCGAGGAGGAAAGCGCCGTGAGGAGGAGAGTGTTGCTACTTTCCCATTTCACTATAGCGAGAAACTCTATGGCTTTAAGGACTTTACGCTTGCAGCGCCACTACGGCGTCAAAGAAAAACTATAATAAACAATTAAATAAAATGTACGATATTATAAGAGTAATTTTGACTTTCGTGTTTAATTACATTTAGAGGTTATTCTATTAGCAGCAAGCAATTTGTTGCGCTTAGTTTTGAGTAACCAACTTTACGTGCCTGTGTTAGGCTACGAGCCATGAAATCGATAATCGAATTCAGAAACAACGGCGTCTAATGAACGTTGGTTGAGAGAAAGCGGCACTCGCAGTCACTCCTCCTAGCTTACGAACTTTACTCGTTGCCACGAATCGAGCCCAGCTTGGTGCTAGGTTAGAGCCTCGACATAAATCTTCTGCGGAAATCTTTTGATGACACAGAGCTTCCTGGGCTCCCGCTAAATGAGTGAAATAACGTCCCCGACGCAAAACCCAAACACAGTTTGCGTCTCCCGCATGCACAATGTCTTCGACGCTATTTCTTTGGGGCTCCTATTCTAAAACTGTGTTTCCAATGCAAAAGCAATTGCGTTTGGTACCCCAATGCCGTGCACGCGCATCGCCGAATTTTCTCGCGCCGCGTACATCCGCGTGCTGCTACCACATGGCGAGAACTGCGCACTGACATCTGATGCAATGGTATGTGCATCCTGGGATCCGAGGTGTGCACAAGTCAAGGCTACACCGGCACTATTTTGACGAACAGGTTGGGTAAGGGCTGTAAGGGCCGCACCTCGTCAAAATTGAAAAGAAGAAAGTGCGGCCTTTACACAAGTCTATACGGTATACAATCATCTTGCTATTTGAGCTATCCTCTTTGCTCACACAAAGAACCTCGCTGTGGTCTCTTAGACATAGACTGCACTATTTTCAGGATTGGTCGATGTTTTTGGTGTAATAGCTACGTAGCCAGAAAGAAAACTGGTCTGACAATGCCAAGAATGCTTATTTGCAGTAAAGGTAGTAAAAGTCAAGCCAGCACATGGTAGTTGATAGCAACCTATAGTAGTTGACTAACTACTCAACAACACATATTAAATAAATCTTAAGTTCTAGCTTGTGTTAGTCTTCACATTATTATTACTAGTACTGTCCACCCTTTCCCATATTTTTTCTCCTACTACCATCCACTTATAGGCCAAACCACTGTTGTGGTTACGTGCTAATGTTTGGGATCATCATAATCATCATCCCAGGAAAGTACGTGTACACATGGTCATTCCTGGAGTTACCCACTCTTGAAAGCTAGTGATCTGTGGATAGGGATGTTTCCACATTACATTTAGTAAACCATCACAGTTCAAAGATGCTAAATTGTGTCAATGGCTGCAGTTTGCAATTTGCAAACAGCTGACATACAATTATGATGATGCTGGAATGGCTGTCGCTTTGTCTGCAAGTGCCACTTTGGCAATTACAGCTTTATTCAAAAGAAATGAGGACGAAAGTGCAACAGCATGTGAGCTGGCCTCTTGTTGCACTTTCACTGCTTGATACAGTATTCTGTGGAGAAAAGTTAACACTTGTTTTCATCATTAATTCAGTCTCCTAGTGACAAGTTCAATGGGCATGACACAATGCACCCATGAATCAGCTGTACTCATGCTCCTAGTGGATTCAACTGCTTTAACAAAAACTATACCTCTTCCATGTGTTCAACTCTAGTGCAGGTATCGTCTCAGGATTTTAGAGCAGCTGAACCAGACTGAATACAACACAGTTGCATCAACAGAACTATAGTTTATACTGGTTCCCTACCATGCCAAAACTCACAGTATGAAGCTGGCTAATAGCAATAAAGGAAACAAAGTATGGGCAACTTTTGATACCAGCGTACCATAAAATTGCCCTGTTCATTTGACATGCCATAGAAATGGAACTCTTCAAAACATCAACAAATATTTTGTTAAAATTTTTGGGCTTATTACCAAGCAAAATATGTCACCTACTTACAAGTTGCAAACCAATTACTTACCAGTGCAAGCTACCAGGCTAGCATCAAATCTTGGTACACTTTAATAAAGATTTACAGTTAGCTGCCTGAAAACTTCCGCAGACAAAGCATGCAGAAAATCATGTTGCGTTTTCATTTCAATCTTGCTGAAGTAGGCGTTACAGCATTCTTTCACCAGAATGGGCAAAAATCAAATACCATAAAAAACGGCATGTAACCATCTGCGTTTCATATTTTGTTTTGCCATGGTTAAATTTATGAAACAAACTGGTGTGGCTGCAGCAGATGACTAGGCTCCTTGCATAATCGCGCAAAAATGCTTTTGCTATTGTGCAAGCTACTAGATGCAACACCTGCCTGCATTTAACAAGAGATTTTATGTGGTTCTGGATTAAGCTCCTTTACCGAAAAGCCCCACAGTGGTAGCTAATACTATTGAAAGGTCTGAGGGAATACCATCGAAGATGTAGCCTAATAAGCAATATCCTTCCTAGGTTCAATCAAAACCATGACGCCCAAATATCTGCAATAATTGGGTTAAAGCAGACTCGCAGAATAAAGCAATCCCTAACCTTTATTGTTCCTTTCACACATATTTAAAACTTGTTGAGACATTGCAGCAAGAGGTCTCTGAGCTGGGTTCGAATAGCATAATCACCTTCGCAAAATACATGCGTAGAATGCTCGTCCACTTGGATGATCGTGTCTTCGTTTGGCTGAACAATGGGGAAAAAAAAAACAGTATATCAGTTCAGCCGATTAAGTGCAATTGCATCATAATTGCAAAACACTCTACTTACCAAATGAACAATCATCCCGGATGCAGTGTTCTCCACCTTAACATCAGTAAATCCAGCCTGGGCAGTTAGAAAAAACATCTATATATATGTACATGAATATAGATATATACAAAAGTTCGGTACAGAGATCTACACTGCTACTAGATGGCCACGCAAACATGCACAATATGAGAGCCCTGAGGCGGAAACTGGGTCTGTGTGTAGGATGAAATGGAATCGTTGGTTTCTTGCAAAGCAATCACAGCAAGTGCTGCCATGTTGGTTTGAAATTGCAGCTATGGTGGGAAGGAAATCTGTACAAAGTTCACTTTTCACACAAATACTGTTTCACGATCCTTTCCACTAGGCCAGTACAAACATGCACTTATTGTGCACTGTGTATTGCATGCCAAGATACTATGAGAAATTTATGCCTGGTGAAATTTTTGAACAGCCAGTATGATAAATTCTGCTCCCGTAAACCCAATGTCCCAGAGGTGTAGCTTTCATGCTTAATAAGCATGAAGTGAAATGCAACAGGCCAGAATTGGCCAGGGTGGGTCTTCACACTTCCATTTTTCATTGATGTGCATGGAATTGATGTGTGTAATTCAGGCCACAACACAGGTTGCCCTGAAACTAGAGCACAGTCAGAAACCACACATGCAGTGGCCGCACAGTACACTCTAACATACTTACATAACATGGGTTTAAATTTATATCCTGCTTGCATTTCATTTTACTACTGCTGATGAACTTTTGCCACTAGAACACAGACCGCTCTGTGTGAGACCACAGCCAATTTCTCACTTTCTTTGGCCTCAGAGCGCTGGGAACTCAAACAAGGGGCCCACTTCAGGTTTGAGAGTCGAGTTTCGTTCATGCCCACTGGGTTTTTGAGAAAGCTTGCACCTGTAGTGCAGTGACCCCAAATTGCATTGCTGCGCTGAATAAACATCTTACCTTCTCTAACTTCCGCGCAAATTCTGTGACATCCAGGCTTCCCCAGGTGTAGATCTTTGGGGGTGTCTGGCCGTTCCACTTCTTGCTTCCACTCGGTTCTTTCTGTAGTGGCTGCAAGAGGTTACCTCTGCCTTAACCTTTGCATATGGCTGCTAAGTCACATGGCCGCTGCTAGGCTGTCATTGTACAGTAATGAGTAAGTACACCAGCTAAAGACATCAACCAAACACATCTGTTACTATAACAGAGCCAACATCCACAAAATTGATGCTGAACTAGAATTCCCCCCCCCCCCCTCCCACTTTAGCCTTTCTACCTTGTGCAGGACAGTGAACAAAGGCTGGCTGCTCTTCAAGCGCAAATTATTATTGCTAGTGCATAAACACATGTCGCTCAATTGCATTCGTGGTGACGCTGATAAGCTGTGGTTGTCTAACTACCTCACTGTTGTCGTCAATGTAGGGGGCATTGTTGAACTACCTTTGCAATCAACTACACAACTGATCACATTATTATGTACCACACACGTACGCACGTACACACACATAGACAGTATATCGTCTTGTAAAATGCTTCTGTATAATTTCCTTGATTATAGTCATGGTGTCACGTGATGGCTACTTTTCATGGATTTATTCTGATATTTATCACAGATATTTATGCCCTGCAAAAATTTTCACACTTATGACCATTGTTATTTTTTTCATGATGATTTTCTTCATCCCCTAATGTGACAATATCCCACCAAAGGCCCTTAAGAGGGGACATGGGTTCCAGGAAGAACATTCTTGATATTTACTCTAGATACCTGAAAATTAAAAAAAATATTCAATCTTGTGTGCTGATTGTAAATACGCAATTAGCTTTTTTCTACGCGATCCTATAAACAGTTAAAAAAATCTTTAAATTATAAGTTTGCAGGTCGAGTCGCGGAAGCTGTACTGCAGCAAGATAGCTAAAATTAAGGAGGTATCTTTCTGGATATCCAAAGAGTGCAACTTCGCATTTTAATGTTTTTATCTATATTTTAGAACAATATTTTAAAATGTTGCCATGTCCTAAAACACTAAATAATAGTGGTTCTACATTCTACTACTCTAACATTCAGACAAAACAAAAAAATAATAAGGCAAATTGAATGAGCAGCAGAGAATCTGTAGTGCTCCCAAAATTTGCGACTTACAAAAATAATTTTTTTTTAGAAAAATGTGATGAACTGAAAAGAGTGCAAAAATATACATTTTAAGCTACAAAATCTAGTGGCTTTCTTCTAAAACAGCATTGAAGGATCGTTTCAGACAGGAAAGCAAGCCGGAAGGATGCTTTTTTCAAATGAGACCAAGATGACCTGGCTAGGATAAGTGGTTTTGGAATTGCAAATGGAACAAAATGGGCGATTTTCAGTGCTTTCATAGGTAGTGCTGAGCATTTCAAAGTATAAGTACAGTGTTATCTTTCTTCAATGACATGTCATTTCGAGCCAGTTTTCCGCCAGAAGTTGCACCATGATATGCGGATAAAAAAATAACAGCAAAAAAAAATAGATTTTTTGTGATCTTGTTTTTTCCGAGACCCATTTCCCCCCTTAGAGTGGCTCTGAACAGCCTTTCTTTAACGCCTCAAGAATGCCTTGTAACCAATGTTGTGCCTCCAGGGAACATATTGTTACGTGTAGCTGAAGCCCAATGCTATATCCAATTTATCTACAGGGACACTAATGGAAGGCCAAAATGGCAACGCTATGTCAAGCGGGCCCACGTCGTCTTCTTCTTCTTCAGTGCAGCCACACTGTGGCGGCTGTTCCGTAGCATCACCCCGAGCAGTAGAAGCACCGTCCCGGTGCTTAATCTACACATCCGCGGTTAAAGGTGTGTGGTATGGCTTTAGTCTCGCCACGTGAACGATGTCACTTGCAGCCAACTACGGTGAGAGGTCGGCGGGGATGACTTCATACGTGACATCGGTCACTTGTCGCACCACATGGTATGGGCCAGCGTAGCGCGACAGCAGCTTTTCAGAAAGGCCCACACGCCGAATGGGTGACGAGAGAAGCACCAGAGAACCCGAAGTAAAGTGCACGTCGCGATGGTGGCAATTATAGAGGCGTCTCTGATGCTCCTGTGAAGCCTCGAGACGGGTGCGGGCGAGCTGGCGCGCGTGGTCGGCGTGTGCGATCGCCTCGTGGGCGTATTCAGTGGCTGAACGTTTGGCCGAGGGCAACAAAGTGTCTAAGGGCAACGCGGGTTCTCGGCCATATAGGAGATAGAATGGTGAATAGCAGGCGGTGTCGTGACGCGATGAATTATACGCGAACATCACATATGGTAAGTGAAGATCCCAGTTGTGGTGGTCGGTCGCGATGTACTTCGAAACCATGTCGGTGATGGTCCGGTTGAGGCGCTCCGTGAGGCCGTTGGTGTGTGGGTGGTAGGACGTGCTGAACTTGTGCTTTGTCGAGCAGGAGCGGAGGATGTCCTCGACGACTGCCGACAGAAAGCTGCGGCCGCGGTCAGTGAGTAATTGCCACGGAGCACCGTGCACTAAAATTATGTCATAGAGCAGAAAGTCGGCAACGTCAGTAGCACAACTTGTCGGGAGGGCTCTGGTGATTGCGTACTGCGTAGCATAATCAGTAGCGATGGCGACCCATTTATTTCCGGAACCCAAGAGAGGAAACGGTCCAAGCAGGTCTAGGCCAACATGGAAAAAGGGTTCGGGTGGGATGTCGATCGGCTGGAGACATCCAGCTGGAGGTGTGGAGGGCTTCTTCTGGCGCTGACAGGGCTCACAAGCGGCAACATAGCGCCACACGGAGCGGGCGAGACCCGGCCAAAAGAATCGACGTCGTACATGGTCATATGTGTGCGAAACGCCCAAGTGTCCAGCCAAGGGAGCGTCGTGAAGTTGTTGGAGGACAGTCGAACGCAGATGCGATGGAATAACGAGCAGAAGGTCAAGGCAGTGTGGATCGAGACTGCGGCGGTATAATGTCCCCTCCTTAAGCAGAAACATCCGGAGAGTGGCGTCGCCAGGCGTTGACTTCAAATGGTCGATGAGGGCTCGTAATGAAGGATCGTGGCGTTGCTCGTTGCCGATTTCAAGCAACTGGGACACAGAGAAAACACAAGCGATGGCGTCCGCATCAGTTCATTCGTCAATGGGGTAGCGGGACAAACAATCGGCATCCTGGTGCAAGCGTCCCGCCTTATATACCACGGGGAAGGTATATTCTGGCAGGCAAAACGCCCAGCGAGCGAGTCGTCCCGTGGGGTCCTTAAGCGAGGATAGCCAGCAGAGCACGTGGTGATCAGTGATGACACAGAAGGGGTGTCCGTACAAGTATGGACGAAACTTCGCAACAGCCCACACAAGAGCGAGGCACTCGCGCTCTGTGATTGAATAATTGCGCTCGGCGGGTGATAGAAGTCGGCTGGCATAGGCTATAACACGATCATGTCCACGCTGGCGTTGTGCTAACACTGCTCCTATGCCGTGACCACTGGCATCAGTTCGAACTTCCGCTGAGGCACACGGGTCAAAGTGGGCCAGAATTGGAGGCGTGGTAAGGAGAGTAGTGAGCTGCGAAAAAGATGCGGCATGGTCAGGTCCCCAAAAAAATGGGGCGTCTTTCTTCAAGAGGTCGGTAAGGGGACGTGCAATGGTCGCAAAATCCTTCACAAAGCGTCGGAAATAAGAGCATAGCCCTACAAAACTACGAACGTCCTTGGTAGACTTCGGAACAGGAAAGTTCGTAACGGCGTGAATTTTGTCCGGAGCAGGTCTCACGCCTCTGGCGTGCACGAGGTGTCAAAGGACGGTGATTTGGCGGCAAGCGAAATGATATTTTGACGAGTTCAGCTGGAGACCGGCGCGGCGGAACACGTCAAAATCGCTGAAAGACGGTCTAGATGCGTGTCAAAAGTGGGCGAATAAACGATGACGTCGTCCAGATAGCACAAACAGGTGGGCCACTTGAAACCCTGAAGCAAAGAGTCCATCATTCGTTCGAAGGTGGCGGACGCGTTACCGAGACCGAAAGGCATCACCTTGAACTGATAAAGGCCGTCAGGGGTAACAAATGCAGTCTTCTCTCGGTCCATGTCGTCGACGGATATCTGCCAGTAGCCGGACCGTAAGTCGATAGAAGAAAAATAGGTGGCACCGTACAGGCAGTCTAGAGCGTCATCAATACGTGGCAAAGGGTACACGTCCTTCTTTGTGATTTTGTTGAGGTGACGATAATCTACACAAAAACGCCATGTTCCATCCTTCTTTTTGACAGGTACGACGGGAGAAGCCCAGGGACTACAGGAAGGCTCGATAATGTCCTTTACAAGCATCTTTTTGACTTCCTGTTGGATAACAGCTCGTTCGGACGAAGAAACACGATATGGATGTCGGTGAATAGGGTTCGCATCGCCAGTGTTTATGCGATGGGTCACGACGGACGTTTGACCTAAGGGTCGATTGTCAAAGTAAAAAATGTCACGATAGCCTTGAAGAACGCGGCACAGAGCTTCAGCTTGAGCAGGTGTAAGGTCAGAGGAAACCATCTTCTCAATGTCGACGTCAGTACCGTGCGATGACGTCACGGTATGGGCTGAGCTGTGACGATCTTCCACTGTGAATGGCTCGATCTCATCATCCTGCAAAGCGCTAATTATAGCCGATGAAATCCCCTGAGGCAGAACTTGCGTGGTTAGCGCGAAATTGACAAGGGGAAGGCAGGTGCGGTTGCCAGTAATTGTCAGCACAGTGTGCGGCACGGTAACACCATGTGTAAGTATAACTGCCGGAATTGGTGCGACCACGTAATTACCGTCAGGTACAGCTGGTGAGGACAACAAGTCGACGTGTGTCACAGAGTGAAGCGGTAGGCGAATAAAATCCATGCAGCTCAAACGGCTTGGAGGCGAATCCACAGGGCCGGCAAGAAGAGGCAAGTCAAGGCGAAGGGAGCCGCCCAAACAGTCAATGAGGGCAGAATGATTGCCAAGGAAATCCAGACCGAGAATGCGTTCGTGAGGGCAATGCTCGATGACGGTGAAGAGAACAACAGTGTGTCTCTTAGCAATGGTAAGTCGGGCAGAGCACATGCCAACAATAGCAACAGTCCCTCCGTCGGCGACTTGTACAACTCGGTTTGGGGCGGGCGTCAGAACTTTCTTGAGCCGACGGCGAAGAGCAGCACTCATAATGGACACATGCGCCCCGGTGTCAATCAACGCGCACACAGGAACATTGTCGACGAGAACGTCCAAAAGATTCTTGTTCGTGGGTAATGTGAAGTGAGGATCTCGTGCCAATGTCGTCATTGCAGCTTCACCTCCAGAAGCTACACTGTCTGGTTTTCCGGTTGGGGGTGCGGCGAGTAGGTCGGAGAAGGAGCACGGCATGACGGGGGCGAACGAGACTGACGACGGGAGGGAGAAGGCTAGTGGGAGTAGCGGGGTCGTGTCAAAGGTGTCGCAGGGTCAGATGATGGAGCGGGCATAGAAGGGGCGAAGGAAAAGGATGCACTAGAGGAGCGAGGGTGGTAATGAGGAGAATAGCGTGTCGGAGAAGTCCAGTGGCCGCGGCAGTGGTGAGCGACATGTCCAATGCGTCGGCAGTTAAAACAGATCGGCTTGTCGTCCACGGTTCGCCATTCGGAGGGGTTGCGCTGTCCATAAGAGTAAGAAGAGCGCGGTGGGGCCGTGCGTGGAGAGAGAGGTTCAGAGCATACGGAACGAATGGAGTGCAGGCCGACGTTGTACAACTCTTGACGAACGACGGCCTGGATCAATGAGATTGTCACCGGAGAATGATCCGGTGACGGGAATGAAGGGGCCGCCAGTTGTGCCGCTTCAACCTCACGGCGAATGATGCGGGTCAAGTTGTCACATCGCGACGGCTGGTGGAAGAGGTCCTCACAGGATGACGTAGAAGCTGTGTTGGGAAGTCGCGTGATGTGCTGGGATACCCGGCGGCTTTTAGCATGCACGAGACGGCGGCACTCCTTGATGATCGTATCGATGCTGGTGACGTTCGTAAACACCAGTAAATTGAAGCCGTCGTCAGCAATGCCTTTGAGGACGTGATTAACCTTATCGCACTCAGAAATGGTCAGGTCAGCCTTGGCACAAAGGGATAAGACGTCGAGAATGTACGACACGTAGGACTCGGTCGACGTCTGTACACGTGTGGAAAGGGCTTTCTTGGCATTGACTTGGCGACCGAACGGATTGCCAAAAAGGTCACGGAGCTTCTCTTTGAAGAGATCCCAGCTCGATATCTCCTCTTCGTGAGTCTGGAACCATGCAAGTGGAGCTCCATCGAGGTAAAAAAGAATGTTCGCAAGCATAATAGTCGGATCCCACCTGTGACTGGCGCTGACATGTTCGTATAAGCGGAGCCGGTCGCCAACATCAGGACTGCCGACTCCATTGAAAACACCAGAATTCCGAGGGGGGGAAACAGCAACGTAGGTCGGGGCTGCAGGCGGAGACGGTTGTGTAGATGAAGTGCTGCCAGCAGGAGCCAATGTTGCACTGTCGCCATTGTGACCACTGTGAAGCTCCATGACGGGTACGGGGAACGTCCACCTCCACCAAATTAATGTTATGTGTAGCTGAAGCCCAATGCTATATACAGTTTATTTACAGGGACGCTAATGGAAGGCCAAAATGGCGACGCTATATAAAGCGGGCCCACGTCGTCTTCTTCTTCCTCAGTGCAGCCACACTGTGGCGGCTGTTCCGTAGCAATATTACTGAAATCATTTTTCAAAAAGACCTAGTACGAGCATAGATACTACGAGTGCAATATTTACCTTCCTCACTCCCCTTCAGCATCCTTCATTACGGCAGAGTGGGGCGGTTACGCAACCTGGCTTCAATATTGTGCTTCTTCTTTTCACGCAAATTGACAGGTGCTGTTGGCAACCCATACTCCCGGCAACCTACTTCTCATTGCACCTGGCTTAAGTGTACTAAAATTTAGGACAGCTGTGCAAGTGTAAAACCAAGGTGCCAGTGCGATTTCTGTTCATTGTTTGGGTCCTCCTATCCGTGGTTTGTAACACTGTCCATGTGGTGGCTTCATTTCAATTGCCTGTCTACATTGATAGCGTGCATAAGAGCTCACCGATGGATCCTGCCTCATCAGGATTTGCATTTTACACTGAAGGTGCCCAAGCTGCCAGCAGCATTCTCACTTCAAGGTTAATTAGTGAGGGGAGACAACTTCCCTAACCTTGCGGAGGGTGCCCTGCCACTGACCCCGGGAAACAGAGGTCACATTTGGTGCCTTTCACTGAAATTTGGCAACTGCTGCTGCATGAGAATGGCACAGAAGCAGCAACAGGAGATCTGTAGCTTCGACAACCATTTCTGTCGACAGGGAAGGTGTTAGCCAGACACTGCCACTCCATGAGAAGAGCACCTCCCAGGCACGTGCCTTCACTGGATGCATGAGTAATAAGAGCCTGCCCTGGACGCCAGCAAGAGAGGGGAGAGCTGAAGAAGCATCCGCGGGAGATTGAGCGAGGCATCAAATCGCCATGATATAAGTCATTCACAGTGAAATTCAAAACAAAGTTTTTGCTTACTTCAGTCTGTTTAGTTCGCTACAACCATTATACAAAGTAACAGTAGGAAGAAGTGAACTGATCTAAACACCCTTCCAGATGGATGTTGGCTATCGGCCAATAGCAGCAGTCTGTGGGAATCTGGCATATAACGACACATGACAGCACCTCCTTCGAAACAGGTGAGGAGAAGGCCTTTGTTATAAAAGAGGGTATTTGAGAAAAAGGTGACTTCGTGCTCCACTTGTGAACTCCATGCGCTGCGTATAAATGCAGAATTTGGCTGAGATGTTCCCAGCGGCATATGCTATCTGTGGAATGTGTTTTCTCACCAAGCCCAGGGGGTGGTTCAGAGCATCTTTAGGGTAAATAAATTGCAACGATGAAAACAAGAGACATAAAAAAGCAGATCAGCAGGTAGAATCGCATTATCCTAAAACCTCTAAATGAGCAAGGGCAGCTTACCTTGAGCATGCAGCGGTTGTTATTGACGTGAAGTGCACCAGTAATAGTTGCAATGCCCAGCCCACACTTCACTTCCACGGGCACTACGGACTCAGCCAGCTGGAGGAGTAATGTCACAAGGTCTCTTATATGGGGTTTAGTACTTTGCAAGCAAGCCAATAACAGAAAAATTAACTAAATACTCATGCATCAAGTCAAAGAAAGCACAACTATGCCACTAGTTTATAGAATTCACTGCAAAGTAACCTATTCATTCATTCATTCATTCATTCATTCATTCATTCATTAATATTCATTCATTCGTTCATTCATTCATTCATTAACATTCATTCATTCGTTAATATTACAATGCAACAGAAACACAAATTTGATAGCCTGAATCTGTTGAATAATTGAAATGCACACACATTGAATAGCACACAGCTAAAAATATGAGCATAAAACAATAACAAGTTTAAATCAACCATTAAACACGACCTAGATGAAAAAATAAATTCATATTACCTCGGAAGTCATTTCAATTCGCTGGTACCTCCGCTGAACTGGAATGTGAACAATGCTGCCGCGCGTGTAGGTTTGTACCTCACATTCCTGCATAAAATGAAAACGGAGAATGAAAATAAGGTTACATGAAATTGACAACAGATTAAATTTCGCAGCAATCTGTTACAAATGCTATGAAAGGCACTGGCTAGGCAAAAAACCAATGCACAAGTACACTGGCCCTCAGAAAATGCATTCACACTGACTGGTACTGTAGTGATCCTGCTTTGTGATGCCTTCTCTATTTCAGGCGGATTATCAGAGAATTAAGGCGTGGCATCGTTGTCACTGATGACAAAGAGAGTAAAGTAGGCACAGCAACTACAAAAATGAGCCAAGAAACAATCTTAAGAACAGGCTGATGACGGTGTTGCAATTAACCCTTTCGCTGTCACGGACGTACCGGTACGTCTTCGCGCTCCCCCCCCCACAGTGTCACCGACGTACCGGTACGTTCTCTATCATGCGTTCAAAATTTCGCGCCTGAGCGCAAAGCTGGCGCTCCTGAACTGGCCCCTCCATCTGTTGACTCTTTCTAGAAGTTCGTATTTTCGCCTCGACCTGTGTTAGTCACGTATTGAAGAGTACGGTGCGACTGCCACTCGCCCCTCTTTCTTTGCTGAGTGGCGCGGTGGCTCCAAGTTCGCTGTATCATGCGTCGCGCGAGTGTGGTTATGGGTTCAAGGGTTGTTCTGCCATCTCCGCGGGTTTGAAGGTTTTTATTTTTATTCTATTGGTGTGTCTGCTACGGCACGTCAAGTTCAGAGGCACGCGCCACGCCGTTGCCTCTCCGAAAAGAGTGACTCGATTGCTGCTTTCGCTCTCTCGCCGCACCCTCGCTTCCGACTTGCAGCAGTAAACATAAAGCCCTTCGAACTTTGTTTAGCCTTTTTCCATCTCCCTCTGTCTTCTTGATCACGCAACATCCCATTTCTCTCCGTTGTGCGGGCGACTGAAAGCGCATCCTCCCTGCGCGCGGTTACTTTCGGATGGCTGAGCACGCGGACCTTCGTCTGCTCATTGGAGCGGTGGCTCAATTCAGATTCAGAATACGAGCCGAGCTCGGATTCGGACTCGGACAGTCTCATGCGAGGAAGAGGGGAGTTCCGCATCGTCAGATTCGGGTGTTGAACGGATGTTATAGTCAACCTGATGATGATGATGATGTATACTAATAACAGCTGCAGAACACTGAAATGTGCATATTGCAGTGAGTATGTTGTTTGTATACCAATCATGATCAAAAATAAATTGCTATGTTCATTCCCTGTAATGCTCGTTCCCTGAAACCAAGCCGACACTGGGGGGGCGTCACGGCCAGAAAGGTCCGACAGCGAAAGGGTTAAAGGAAAGCAACCAGTAACTTCAAAGCTGACATAGCTGATGCCACCAGTTGTCTGTTGCGCAGCCTCGCGATTCAGCAAAAGCACGAGGGGAGGCACATTGCCATTCAGAACCTACAAATTGGCAAATTAATGGAAAGCCATGGCCCTCCCCACATGCCTATGCCTCCATGTGTACGCACCGCTTCGATGACAAGGTCACTGCGGTGCGGCTGCAAGAGCGGTGGCAACGTGTACTGCAGGGGCAGAACAATGTTGGTCGGCTTCAAGTCACGAATGAGCTTGTTCGCCTGCACAAAGCTGAGACTCGTGTCGATGGGGAAGCACAGTGCCTGCACACATATAAAACAACATGTTGAAAGCAAAAATTCCTTCTGTGGAGGCAAAAATAACAAACAAGTTGTCATCAAACCCTGTACTATAAGACCCGCAGATCTGAAATATGCTTGCTATAGCAGGCACCAAATGTAGTACATTTAGTAGTCATGCAATAGCTGTGTCCCATTTCAAAAACCCCCTGAAGCCCCCGGATATATATATATATATAAATGAGGCGTACAACTCCTGCGGGACCCGCCGTGGTTGCTCAGTGGTTATGGTGTTAGACTGCTGAGCACGAGGTCGCGGGATCGGACCCCGACCACGGCGGCCGCATTTCGATGGGGGCGAAATGCGAAAACACCCGTGTACTTAGAATTAGGTGCACGTTAAAGAACCCCAGGTGGTTGAAATTTTCGGAGTCCTCCACTACGGCGTGCATAATCAGAAAGTGGTTTTGTCACGTAAAACCCCATAAATTAATTTTTAATTTAACTCCTATGGGGACGGTAGAGTATCCGTCTCCAGTGCAAGAGGACCGTGATTCAAATCCCGGTGCCGCGAAATTCTCCTCCGGAAAATACAAAAAAAAAAAACCGTGTGTTGAGAAAATTGCACAAACAGGCCTGGAGTGCGGCCTGATCCCGGTGACCAGAACCGGTAACGCACTCTCTCACCAGAGCAGGATTGGCCACCCTGGTGCAGTACTTGGCCACAACCTCCTATATGAATACAACAATCGAACCCCGGCCCTCAGTCCCCAGCAGCCGCGAAGCAACTGACCACGGCGGCGGTCAGATCTGTGACGCTGCAGAGGGTGCTAAGAATACCTGGCTCCGGACAGGCCGCCATTGGAATCTGAACCTGGCAACGTTTAACGTTAGAACACTATCTAGTGAGGCGAGTCTAGCAGTGTTATTGGAGGAATTAGAGGGTAGTAAATGGGATATAATAGGGCTCAGTGAGGTTAGGAGGACAAAAGAAGCATATACAGTGCTAAAAAGCGGGCATGTACTGTGTTACCGGGGCTTAGCGGAGAGACGAGAACTAGGAGTCGGATTCCTGATTAATAAGGAAATAGCTGGTAACATACAGGAATTCTATAGCATTAACGAGAGGGTGGCATGTCTTGTTGTGAAACTTAATAAGAGGTACAAAATGAAGGTTGTACAGGTCTACGCTCCTACATCTAGTCATGATGACCAGGAAGTCGAAAGCTTTTATGAAGACGTAGAATCGGCGATGGGTAAAGTCAAAACAAAATACACTATACTGATGGGCGACTTCAATGCCAGGGTAGGCAAGAAGCAGGCTGGAGACAAGTCAGTGGGGGAATATGGCATAGGCTCTAGGAATAGCAGAGGAGAATTATTAGTAGAGTTTGCAGAACAGAATAATATGCGGATAATGAATACCTTTTTCCGCAAGGGGATTAGTCGAAAGTGGACGTGGAGGAGCCCGAATGGTGAGACTAGAAATGAAATCGACTTCACACTCTGCGCGAACCCTGGCATCATTCAAGATGTAGACGTGCTCGGCAAGGTACGCTGCAGTGACCACAGGATGGTAAGAACTCGAATTAGCCTAGACTTGAGGAGGGAACGAAAGAAACTGGTACACAAGAAGCCAATCAATGAGTTAGCGGTAAGAGGGAAACTAGAGGAATTCCGGATCAAACTACAGAACAGGTATTCGGCTTTAACTCAGGAAGAGGACCTTAGTGTTGAAGCAATGAACGACAATCTCATGGGCATCATTAAGGAGTGCGCAATAGAAGTCGGTGGTAACGCCGTTAGACAGGAAACCAGTAAGCTATCGCAGGAGACGAAAGATCTGATCAAGAAACGCCAATGTATGAAAGCCTCTAATCCTACAGCTAGAATAGAACTGGCAGAACTTTCTAAGTTAATCAACAAGCGTAAGACAGCGGACATCAGGAACTATAATATGGATAGAATTGAACAGGCTCTCAGGAACGGAGGAAGCCTAAAAACAGTGAAGAAGAAACTAGGAATAGGCAAGAATCAGATGTGTGCGTTAAGAGACAAAGCCGGCAATATTGTTACTAATATGGATGAGATAGTTCAAGTGGCTGAGGAGTTCTATAGAGATTTATACAGTACCAGTGGCACCCACGACGATAGTGGAAGAGAGAATAGCCTAGAGGAATTCGAAATACCACAGGTAACGCCAGAAGAAGTAAAGAAAGCCTTAGGAGCTATGCAAAGGGGGAAGGCAGCCGGGGAGGATCAGGTAACAGCAGATTTGTTGAAGGATGGTGGTCAGATTGTTCTAGAGAAACTGGCCACCCTGTATACGCAATGCCTCATAACCTCGAGCGTACCGGAATCTTGGAAGAACGCTAACGTAATCCTAATCCATAAGAAAGGGGACGCCAAAGACTTGAAAAATTATAGACCGATCAGCTTACTGTCCGTTGCCTACAAAGTATTTACTAAGGTAATCGCAAATAGAATCAGGAACACCTTAGACTTCTGTCAACCAAAGGACCAGGCAGGATTCCGTAAAGGCTACTCAACGATAGACCATATTCACACTATCAATCAAGTGATAGAGAAATGTGCAGAATATAACCAACCCTTATATATAGCTTTCATTGATTACGAGAAAGCGTTTGATTCAGTCGAAACCTCAGCAGTCATGGAGGCATTACGGAATCAGGGTGTAGATGAGCCATATGTAAAAATACTGGAAGATATCTATAGTGGCTCCACAGCCACCGTAGTCTTCCACAAAGAAAGCAACAATATCCCTATAAAGAAAGGCGTCAGACAGGGAGATACGATATCTCCAATGCTATTCACAGCATGTTTACAGGAGGTATTCAGAGGCCTGGAGTGGGAAGAATTGGGGATAAAAGTTGATGGAGAATACCTTAGCAACTTGCGATTCGCTGATGATATTGCCTTGCTTAGTAACTCAGGAGACCAATTGCAATGCATGCTCACTGACCTGGAGAGGCAAAGCAGAAGGGTGGGTCTGAAAATTAATCTGCAGAAAACTCAAGTATTGTTTAACAGTCTCGGAAAAGAACAGCAGTTTACGATAGGTAGCGAAGCACTGGAAGTGGTAAGGGAATACATCTACTTAGGGCAGGTAGTGACCACGGATCCGGATCATGAGACTGAAATAACCAGAAGAATAAGAATGGGTTGGGGTGCGTTTGGCAGGCATTCTCAAATCATGAACAGCAGGTTGCCACTATCCCTCAAAAGGAAAATGTACAACAGCTGTGTGTTACCAGTACTCACATATGGGGCAGAAACCTGGAGGCTTACGAAAAGGGTTCTGCTGAAATTGAGGACGACGCAACGAGCTATGGAAAGAAGAATGATGGGTGTAACGTTAAGGGATAAGAAAAGAGCAGATTGGGTGAGGCAACAAACGCGGGTAAACGACATCTTAGTTGAAATCAAGAAAAAGAAATGGGCATGGGCCGGACATGTAATGAGGAGGGAAGATAACCGATGGTCACTAAGAGTTACGGACTGGATTCCAAGGGAAGGGAAGCGTAGCAGGGGGCGGCAGAAAGTTAGGTGGGCGGATGACATTAAGACATTTGCAGGGACAACATGGCCACAATTAGTACATGACCGGGGTAGTTGGAGAAGTATGAGAGAGGCCTTTGCCCTGCAGTGGGCGTAACTAGGCTGATGATGATGATGATGATGATATATATATATATATATATATATATATGTATATATATATATATATATATATATATATATATATATATATATATATATATATATATATATATATATATATATATATATATATATATATATATATATATAAATTCATAGTAAAAGACTACCACAGGCACTTGCATCAATGTATATACCAGCAAAGATACAAAGATATGAAGAAATGGACAATGAAGCGAGAGAAAGCATAAGAGAAATTACTTGCTATATTAGAGGTGTGCGAATAGCAGTTATAAAGACTGAATAAACTGAATATTAATCAAATATAGTGCCAGAATCTCTCTCTCAGAAGTGAATCAAATAGGAATCAAGTAGTGTCACAAGCAAGTTGAATCGAATCGAATAGTTTTCTACTAGTCCGCAAATAATGTCAACCTGACATGTGCAGTCCTGTTCAGTAGTCTGCAGCACTGTGCAGAGATTCCGTACTACGTGAATTCCCCCATAACTCTATTTTGAATCATCTAGCACACACAAGGCATTCGCTGTAGTCGAAACCACAAAAAACTTCTAATAGAGCGGATAACTGAAATAAGACAATTTTATAAAATAACAAGGGTTTGTTGTATGTGCAGTCAGCTTCCATTAATTTGACACTGGTTAATTCAGTCCCAACCTAAGATCCTGGCTGGTTGCATTCCTCTTGGCCCAAAATTTCATTAATGGGCCTCCATTGGATAATTCGAACTTGACCAGTCAGTACGGATGCACCTGATCCCTATAGTGACCATAACAGAGACCCCTTTAGTGGCAGCGTCTGTCTCAGCAAAGTTTAGGGGACAGTGAATTGCTGAACACGTCATCTTCCATCGAAAACAGCTCTTTTCAGCCTGTCCTAGGTAGATTCTTAAGCAATAACCATAGCTTACAATGTCTGTTTACAGTATTTATCCGATTCTAACGCGTGGTTTTTCTTTTTATGAAAATTACCTGCATAGTGCAATCAAACACGAAACCAAAACCTCCTCCATGGCGTTTGTATGCTTTACGACATAACAAAGATGTATTGTAGTGAAGATAACTTTAGAAAACTGACCGTTATTGTGCAGCACATATTGCTTGCCCCCCCAAAATTAAATGCGCATTACATTTCTGCTTTGTTAGGAGCTTTAAAGTCATATCTACGTTAGTTTTCTACTTTGGACAAAGAAAGTTGGCGCACGTTTGGTTCGGGGGCATGTAAGAATATGGCAAATAATACCAAATGAACAAGAGGGGCGTTTTGACTTTCTTTTTCTCCATCTTGCTTATTTCGGCCAGCCAGATAATTAGATCAATTTCAGCGGTCCTTCTGGGTCGGATTAACGGAAGCCAACACGCATAATATGCTAACTGAAGCAACAAGCACACAAAAACAATTCGAAACAAGCATAACCAACCTTCATTGCCATAGGTTGAAATGGTGCAATTGCTTCTGCCAAGTTGAAGTCGGGTTCTACATGAGGACATGTCAAAAGAAAATGTTAGTGATTCACTTTTTAGAATGACCTTAGCTCTTTGCAAGTTAGCAGACACACCTGTGAATATGACGACATTATTTGGTGATGGCCCCCAAAGCTCCATGAAGTGAACCACATCACCAAACCGAAGGGAAGGGTGGCCAGCAAACACAATACACGGGGTGTGAAAATCAGCAGTGAATCCTTCAGCTAGGAAAGAAAAATCAAATTGGAAGTAGAGAAGGGAAGCAGATACTTCAGCTATTTATACTTCACAGTAGTAATGATATAAAGAAGAAAAAATTGAAAAAGAGACAACAGAAAAACTTCAGAAGACTACAAAGAAGCTACATACCTTTGATGCTGGAAAAAGGTTTTAACCTGCCCCCACGCACCAATTGAGCATGGGGGAAAGGCTCTTCAGGTATATACACTTTTGCCTGCTTGGCTGAGGAAAGCCTAGGTATATGAAAAAAAAAAAAATGCTCTGTCATGAACAACAGGTGCTAAACGTAAATTTGCATCATCATAACATGCACTTCTCTTTAAAAAAGAAAGAGGAAAAAAAGGACTGCACAGAGAAGTACAAAGTACGAAACTAAACCTGCACTAGCAAGCAACCCACTGCCACTAGCACAAAAAAATGAAACCCATTGCTTTTGAGTACCATTTCAGCACTGCTTACACTCATGGCATGAAGAGTGACAATCTTAGCGTGCATCACAAGCTACAACTCATGCATTTTGGCAGACCTAGTTACACAGGGTCTCATTTTTAGCATGTCTCGTTTTAACATGTCTAGTTCAGAGGGCCTAGTTCAGTGGGCCTAGTTCAGTGGGCCTAGGAAGATTACAGCCTGAGAACAGTGAGCAAAAATAGCAGCAGCATAGAGACACCATGTCAACAATCATGCTGCTTAAATGCAGAGTGATTCCCACTTATTTAAGCCCAGGTGAGTGGAAAACTGAAATACATTGTGTGCCTTTAATGCTCAAAAGACAGCTGTGGACCAATGGTGCAACCGAAAAGATTGAATCTTGGCAAGCAATTTAATGGGTGAAAGTTACAACACAGTATGCTGCACAGTTTTCCTGGCCATGAAAACCACACATACAATAGATGTGGAGGGTATGGTAAAATTGCGAGGGCACGGCACTGCTACTCCCCCCCCCCCCCCCCCCCCCTCCTCTGCGGCTGGATTTTGACATTAGCGTATGAATTTAACAATTAAAAGCACCACTTTCGCGCTTCGGTAATCCGCGTGAGAAAGACTCTTTGATCACAACACCAATCGTGAGGCTGTGGATAAACATGGTGGGAAAAGAAGAGTGGGGGGGGGGGGGGGGCGGAGAGGGAGTTTGCAGCACTCTGGGAAGGCAGGTGGGGTTCTTCAAGGTCTGAAAGTCTGGGAACCCCTGCATAACAACATAGGATTAAGGAATTGTCTTGCTGCCCTTCCAATAGAACACTGACACACTTCTATGCCACAGGGGATGGAAACATTTATGTGAGCAAATGTCAGAGAACACAGTTACAATAATAAGCCTCTGTACTGGCGAGCCCTCTCAGACATTGGTGTTTACCTACCATTCAGCAAGTATGGACGAGTACGCAAGCGAATTCTCGGCCACAGGTGACAAGAAGTACATGGGGACATTGACCTGCCCAGTGGTCTCCAGGTGACCAGAGAGGCACTCAAAGAGGTCGTAGGTCACACCTGATGGGTAGCAAGGGATGAGCACATTGCCTCCCATCTTCACAGTCATAGCTGCAAAAGCCCACAAGGATTGTGGTCAGGATACATTTGCATATAGCATCACATGGCAGATGATAAATTCAGCTGAAAAGTACTCATTAACAACAGTACAAGCCAGCTTACAAACTTGCAGGACATGAAACACAATAAAAATTGCAAACAAACAGACTGCTGATGTTACAAAATAAAGTGTTAAGGATAATAGCTAACATTTCTTGCAATTTTTTCAACAGGTATGGAATGGGAATGTTTCAGGATCACAAGAGTGAATTATTTTTATGTCTATTGTTGTAGTCTAATGCTAGTCTAATGCAGTTTTTTTTAAAGCATATTGCCATACATAAAACAAACATGTTGCATGTCAAACACATTTTTAGACAACTATGACCTACAACACTACATGACATTTGTCACCTGAATGTGTGTACTTTAATTTCATCGAAGGATCTATACAATGCCTGTTTACCACTAATGATAAAACGGTAACATGCCTGATGCTACATCTGAGCAGTACTCCCCATGCTTGCTCGCTGCTGTCTACGGAGGGATGGCCTTCCTATTATGCAGCTTTTGTGGCCGTACAACCTCGCATTTTTGCTCACAATTCAAGGAAGATGAAAGTTTGATTGCCTTCATCCAACTGTACTCTTACCTACTGTGATGCAGAACTCTCCAAGCATGGTGTCTGGGTTGGCCAATGGTGTCTGCGTCAAGCTGGTCAGGATGAGTGCATCAGCATTCCTTAGGGGTCCGTGCTCAATTGGCTTTGGGTGCGTGGTCAATGTTGATGAACCCGACATATACACAATCTGCATCAAGATAAGACCGACTTGTAAGGCCAACTATTCTTTCAATTTCACAGGCCAGAACAGAAAGGAAACCACAAAAAGAAACAGAATGCCATATCTCTCGTGACCTGGGCCATCGACCACCACGAGAGTATGCAGAATAGCCGCAAAAAGCCTTCCTTCCTCCGTGATGTACTAGAGCGGTGCCTCTTATGTGAATTTGTCTTTAAAGCAGGAGCCTTTGCTCCTTTTGCCACCCAAGAACATGTGTGTGTATAGCGACAGTTGTTGCCAAAAGCTGACTGTTTGTGAATAAATCTCTTTCCTATCTGCAATACAATTGTGTCTCTTGCAGTGCAATACTTGCTTCTATACTAAGGTTGAACACACATGCGTCATGTACCAGCTTAGATGCACCGACAACTGACATTCCTTGCTGATTGCTAATCTCAGAACTGCGGTGGCCAGTACTCCTATGCTTAGTGCAGAGAGACTGCAGGTACAAGGGCAGAGCTACACATTACGTAACTGCTGCCTGGAATAAGGAGAAGTTGAAAAATAGTGAAGATTAAAGGCAAAGAAGAAGTTAATGTTGGCTATTTGGCATATGTTGGCAAACTTACTCATCAATCAACTAACTCAGAGCTACTAAGAGCCATTCGTGAGCATAGGTTGGCATACCCACTCACGAGTATAATGACTCGTGCTTGCGTTACACTTACCTCAAAGGCGTGAGATGGGGCGTTAGTGAGTGGACACGAGTATGAACAAGAGTGAGCGCCGGTGAGTTTGAATGGATGCAACTCTGAAGAGTGAGTGAGTGCCAATTAATGTGAGTACTAACTAAAGTCAATGACATGAGTGCATACGTGAGTGGGAGTAGATGTGAGTGTGAGTGGTTGCTAGTAAGTTTGAATGGAAATGACTACGAATGCAAGTATGTGTTGGTGAGCATGTTTTGAACACATATATACATTTAACAGGAAAGGCGTGAGTAGGAACGCAAGTGTGTGCCGAGGAGTGCAAGTGCCCATGAGTGTTCGCTTAGTGGGCCAACCTATGTTCGCAAGTGAGTGAGCCCTAGCGAATCCAAGCAGGTGAGTTTCAGTCGGCAGAAGTAAGATTGAATTGTTGAGGTATAGGTAGGACTGTACGGTAAGACTGAAAGTGCGAGTCTGAATCAATTTAAATGGTAGCGGACGCGAGGCTGAGGTACTATGGCAGGTTCTGATTTATGGTGGGTTTGAGCGCGAGTGAGCCTGGCTGAGTCTAATTTTGGCGAGTCTGAGTGAGTTCTGATTAAACCATCATTCTAATTCTATCAGTGCTAACCACCATGCCTCAGAGGGAAGGGCACCTTTTAATAGCAAAAAAAATAGAAAACTGGTCTTCAGAAAGGTTCCTACCTTTTCATGATCAGCTGTGACAATCCAGTTGCAGCTACCCAAGCAATAACCGGAGCTGACTGCAGACACTTGAACCATTCCAAATACATCCTGAAGGCAAAACAAACAGTATGCACACTGATCACACACTTAGGACAACAGCTTTTAGAAAAATGGCACTTCTGGGATTTCTCACCCCATGACAACACATCGAAGCACAGAACAATTTTGAATCAAAAATGGTGATTTGGTTGAGTAATGTGAAGATATAAGAACAGCGTGCATAGGAAGGCAGTGAATACTGAAGATTGGTAGAAACAAAAAGAGGGTTGGTCCAGGGTAAAGTGGCAAGACGCACCTGAGAATGACTGCAAAGCAAAGATGCTGGGGAAGTGATGAGTAAATGTCGATGCCAAGGGATGAAGGATGACGGTAACACCAGAAACAGCTAGTCAAACAATTGTGACTTTAAAGCTAATAGAATAGACTTTCATCGAATGTGGGGGGGGAAAAAAAGGTTCTCACCACTTTCTCGGCAAACCCAACCACCTTGACCTTGGAAAGGCTGCTGTTCACATCTTGCATGCTGTACAACTGCCGCCAAGACCTCGGTTTTCCCAAGTCAAGTGATGGGAGCTGCAGGAACCTGACCATAAAAAAAGAAGAATGCTGTCATCAAAACTTATTTTAAAGAAATAATAAAGCCTCACCTGCTCAGTCTAGTTTGCTTACAATTTATCTATCCTGCAAAAAGGAGAGGAAGGGAAAACCCACAAACTTACTTTAGAGCCTGGTGCTTCCATTTGGTTGCAGTTCTTGGCTTGGGAGTTCTTTCTATGTAGGTGACAAGCTCTTCCATGAACTGCCTGGAAGCATAAACAGTATATGTGACAGAAGAGACTGGTGGCAGTTTTAATTTATATAGATGTAGACTTAGTGGCCACGTACAATTAACACACAGAGGCCTAGCGCTTTTGAGCAAACTTGAACTGCCTCACTGAATGTTAACGGCTAACATACGGCACACTGCCCTGCTCAGAAAAGGCAGCATTATGTGGTGACAACTCTGCTTGCGCAATCACTTAGTGTTGGAACTGTCAACAGCAAACCTGTGAACCCTGTAACAAGTTCTCCACGACAGAAATTAAAGCAGTAGGAGAGTCTTCCAGATCATTATTAACAATAAGATGTTTACTGTAGCATTTATACCCTGTAATCATCTTGCTATCTTTTCTTACTTTTGTTTTATTTGTAAACCATTCCTTAACCTCCTACGAGGGCCTTTAGTAGTAGTAGTAGTAGTAGTAGTAGTAGTAGTAGTAGTAGTAGTAGTAGTAGTAGTAGTAGTAGTAGTAGTAATAATAATAATAAAGAAAGAAAAAAAAAAACCCTTGATGGATGAGTTGACTACAGGCCACACACCAGAATGGATATTTTTTTGCCGAGTTTCAGCTTTGAGTAGGGAGTTTCTGGCTAAATGTCTTCAACTAACACTGAATTAGAGGCAGCAAGCGTAATTTGTTGGATTAGAGCAGGAACAGAGGAGAAATAGCGATGCAAGACTCCTGGCTGCAGTATCCCACAGGTAATGAATGCAATGTACACCTCGGTTTCACATCCGATGTGAACTGTCTGCACAAGTCACACACGAAGTCATTAGTGGCCTGGATGCTTTTATTATGGTGCGCTTCGAACATTTAGATGAAAAATAAATTTCCTTTCGTTATTTTTATGTCACAACATTAAATGATTAACAGAATTAAACAGGAAAGCTCAATATGACAGCACATGTTCTTTAGGGTCAGGGCATCTTTTTATCTTAAATGATATTTCCTATTATCAAGAGCGTAAAGCACTTGGTGTGCTGCGTGGTCTGTGAGTAGAAAAACTGCTGCATGACCTTTTGTTACTCCTTACAAACAATTCATCCTGAAAATTGACCATCCAGTTTCTAGCTAAACATCGAATTGTGTGCCATGAGATCCCTTCTCCTACCTTCCGATAAGGAGGGTTGGCTCAGTCATGTAGACGGTTCCCTTGAAGCCTGTCCTTTCCGTGACATAAGGTAATGCCAACATGGACTGGTAGTTGGAAATGAGGATGACATCGATATCGGCAAAGTCAACGAGACCAGTCTGCAATAAAAGTGAAGAAAAATAATTTTGACAATGACACTAAAACGAAAATGCATACTTGATCTGTCGTGACCATAAGACCTATTACCTCTTTTCTTTTAGACATGAGCTGTCACTAGTATCTGTTTTTCATAGTGATATAATAATCAAAGCTGAAATTCAGATTTAGGCTTTCGCAAGGCATCTTTTTTTTTTTAAAGTTCAATATATGGATTGCAACAGTCGTTGCAGGTAGTAAAACTGACATGCCTTCAACGTGCGTGAAAGAAATACATTGTCCGAAAACAAAGCTCAAATGAATGTTTAAAGAAGATTCCTGCAAACGAGACAGATGAATACATGTATATCAAAATCTAGAGTGGTGGGCCTTTAGAATGGCAGAGTTTGCAGACTGAAATTTAGAGCCTCTTCACAACCTTCATCTAATATGTTGTATTCTCACCTCCGGAAGGCAGAATTCTGGGGCACTGTCAACAAACACACGTCCATTTGCCTCCTTGAACTCCTGCACAAATGACACTCGTTACTTGAAAGTTTGACACACAACAGACCGAAGACATTAAGCTGATGAAAACGTTCAACCTTACCCCTTCTAACTGTGCATCACCAGCATCTCTTGGAATCCACAGGGGTAAGTTTGAGAGCCGTGTGCTGAAATTGACCGAAGGAACTCGTCTGTTGAAGGACATACTCAGACCCTGCCAACTTTTTAATTTGGAAATTAACATAGTCAAAGCCAGAAAACACTACACCTTGCTGAAAAAATTCTAAAAAATGGTTTCATTACTTAAGATGGTGACTGCTAATTAAGAAACATGGCTTTCTTTCTTCCATCTGAATGTTGTGAGCTGGCACTCTGCTTAGCTGCAGTCAGAATAATCTGTGCCAATGACAAATAAATATATTCATGAAGTTTATTTAGGAATTATTCAAGCAGCAGTGACTTAAATTTTAGTTTCTGTTATGTAATAGTTCTCTATAGTGGGTGGCAATGCAGCAGGTAGATCCAAATAATCGAGTGGGTCCAGAAAATCAAGAGCACTGAATTCACAAAAAAAGTTACATTAGAACTTCCTGTAAAAGCAAATGCCACTCAATCGTAGTAAACAGCTATTAATGGATTAAGCTGGCCAATGGCGAGGTGTACTTACAAGTGAAAAGCTTTGCAAGTTTGACCGAAAGGTTAAAAATCAGTAGGAGACTATATATCTGCATTTCTCTTGAAATCAATTTTTCCATAAGGAGACGGAAATAAAAGAAAATAGTAAGATTATTGGTGTCGCTCCGACAATCGTACACAAGTTTCAAAAATGTGAAATATAATGATAAAATCATAGAAGTTGGCCGGTATGCAGACTGAATTTGTTGCAGCAGAAAAGTGGCTTCTAAATTTTCCGATGTGTAAGAAAAACATTATCATTCATTTTGCCCTAATAGAGATATGTTGCACTTGTAAGGGGAAAAAATAGTATGGCGATGCAAGTTCAATGTGCTCTTTCACTGAATACTAAGGACATTTTACTGATTCTTAGTGACTCCCTCTATCCAGCAGCAGAATGAAAATTTTGCAACAAGCAATAAGTGGTCCACTGCAGTACAAAATGCCAGTTTATGTTTTATATGTGCGGTCCATGTGATGGGGTTTCACTTGTGACACTAACTGACCAAGGATATTACACAATTCTTACAAGCATGTATGGCACCAATTATACTTGCCTGGAGCACACAAGTGAAGTTTCGACATGTGTAGCAGCTACATTTTTGGGGCCTTGATAAACTTGAGGGACAAAAAAAAAAAAAAAAAAAGGTAAAGAAAAAAAGAAAAAGAAAAACGAAGAAAAAAAAAACCGCCTATGTGGTAAAGCGTGCCCTGCGATTTGCACTTCAAACCCAAAGACAGCTCGAGACATAATGCCTTTTATAGATGGTTCTTATTACTGACTGGTATGTTACGAACATAAAGAAACCCAATGTTTAAAATGACACTAAAAAATAATTAGGTGTGCATTAGTAAATTACCCTTGTTCAATGCTGAGAAGCCCACTCCCACTGTGAGAAGAGGAAAGAATGAAAGACATGTGACCACCCTGCAGTTCCCGCACCGATTCATGGTATGTCATAGATCTTGTTGGCACCTGCTCTTGCCTAGTTAATCCTTTGTTGGCAAAGACTGATTGCACTGTATTTTATAAGAGCCAAAGATAGAATTTCGAAAATTTCAAGGACTTTCACTGAGCCATGATGACCCAAATATTAAATGAATAGTTTGAAATCCATGACGTCATACTGACGTGCTGGTGCTAGGTCTTGGCGTGAAATTTAAAACAAATGAAACTTTGACTACCATTCTCTCCGAATAATCAAATTCTCACCTCGAAATCAACAAAGATAACGTTTTCCAAGTGTACTTTATCAGTCTAAACTGACTTTGTCTTTCTTAATTGTCCCTCTAAATGTTATGGTCAGATGCTGAAAGTAGTAGCTCCCTGTACGTGAAGAGAGTAACAGTTTCCTAATGTTGCCATAGAAAATGCCCTACATGTCCTCAACGTATTGGAGCCACTTATTGCTGCTCTTTACATAATTTAAAGACCTTTCTTGGCATCTTTGCTGCTCATACAGGAGAAGCCGACATACAAGCTTCTTCACTGCACATTATTGTGAAGCTTTCATTCGATTTGTGACTCCAGCCGTGCTCTAGAAGGATGACTTCTGGTTGACTTTTTTGGAATTTGTTGATAACTATGATGTTGATAACTATGAGAATGCTTAACTTGCCTTCATCGTTGTGCATCCTCCTTCTATGTCATCATCACCTCTCATATCCAGCCTTTACGTCTCCGTTTCCCGTTTCTTGTGCAGAGTAGCAGGCCAAAGCACACAAGCTCAGGCTGAACTCTCTGGCTTCCTTCAAGTAAATTCTCTCTCTTCTTTGCTTAGGTACAGAGATGGAAGTGCAACACTGCGTGGTCGGTTGGCAATTGACGCTGCGTCCTGAACTTTCATGGCAACTTGCAGTATACAAGATATAACACTTCACGGGTGCTTTTCATCATATGTGATGACAGAGCAGTTTATATCAAATTAGGGCCAATTTTTATGAAAGACGACGGCAAGAATATCCTTAAAGGCCAACTGCAGCGAATGTTTGGGCCGTGTGAGAAACCTAGATTAAGATAGTGCATATATAGATTAGCCCTGGTGCATAATTTGATGTTTGAGATACGAGTGGAAGCACCAAGAAAAGCTAGCAAAAAAATCTGCTGTTCATACCAAAACACAAAATATTGGCGCCGCCATTAGTGCTCGCCAAAGTGACATGTGACCTAGGACATGCGGCTTTTTGGCATGACCTCTAATATAATCTCAGACCACACACATGTATGCCTGCTATTGATAGTGCTTAAAAAATGCACAACTTAGATTTGCCATCCCAGCCATGGCGGACTCACTCCGATGCAAAAACACCCG
Organism: Dermacentor andersoni; assembly: GCF_023375885.2. Lineage (NCBI taxonomy): Eukaryota > Metazoa > Arthropoda > Arachnida > Ixodida > Ixodidae > Dermacentor > Dermacentor andersoni. The sequence continues at coordinate 125,393,755 of NC_092817.1, read as the reverse complement.
TGCACGTAGATTTAGGCGCATGTTAAAGAACCCCAGGAGGTCCAAATTTTCAGAGTCCTCCACTAAGGCATGCCTCATTATCAGATTGTGGTTGTGGCACATAAAACCCCATTATTATTATTTTTTTTTGAATTTGGCTACTATTTGTTGATCAAGCTCGTGCAGAACAAAGCTAGTCTGCACCCCGTAACATGAACGGATAAGAGCACTCAAGTGTGAGCTCCAGCTCAGCCATGCAAACAGGAAACATTGCAACTGCATCTGTTGTGTAGTATAGATACCACAACCGCCGCGGGGTACTATGATAAGCCCTCTCGCCATATCTAGCTGTTGAGATGCTCGGACAACCGTGTGCTCTGATCGGTCTCTGTGGGAGACGTAGCTCCAGGCATGTGGTGACACGAGCTAGTGCCCACGGCAAACTGGAAAACCTGAGGTGTCGTGCTGGGACTTGTGTCATGTCGACAACCACCAGGTGCACGTGCCATTGGCTTAGGTGCTGTTTAAAGGCTGCTAACAAGAAAACTATACAATTACTAGCCCAGCGGCTTTGCCAAGAATGGTTCAGTGGTATATACTACTCATTTATAACAAATTTAGCGAAAGTGAAATTTTGTTGTAGTTGGCCTTTACACTATTTCCATGCCATTCCACATGCGTCTGACTTTGTTTGGATGAGAATTTTATGTAATCACTTAGTAGTAAATGTAGAAAAGGATTGAAGGCTATGTGTATCATGATGTTCGGAGGGATTGTACAAGCATATAGCCTGTAACACGGAGTAAGACATTTAGGAGGTGAAACTCCCGTCAGCGCGAGCGAGCCAGGCGACCAGATAAAGTCACAATTGTTGTATGCGCTGACGGGGCCATATACAGTGGCGGCGCCATGCGTCGCGTCGTAGAAGCCGCAGTGAAAAAAAAAAAAAAAAAAAAATGCAGCACCCGGGCAGGCGGCTCCGGTCAACTCCGGCGCGCTCTCAACGGCGGTAATTTCTTTCCAGGCCGCCAGCATGATAATGGCTCCGCGGGCTTGTGACCTTTTCTGGTCGCCGCAAACAGCGGAGTTTCCACTCCTAAATATTTCTTGCTCCGTGGCCTGTAATAAGGCCACTACTACTCCTTTTAGCTTAGTGATTATAACACTAAGTACACCATTTAAATGCTCCATGGTAAGTGTGGTTAGGTTGGTACTGCATTTGTCGAAAGTAATTAGGAATGTCATGTGGATCAGTTCATAAGAACACAACACATCATTACTAGTAAGTGGCTAGAAGAGCAAGGGGATTTTTGGGACTCGATTTTTTCGTTAGCTTTGTTATTGGTTCCATATTTTAATTAAACATAAGAATTAATATCCCCTACACTTTTCCTGGATTCCTTGTCTGCTTTCTTCATGTGATGGTAACAGTCATTGAAGCCCACTGAATCTCAGAACTGTCAGCCCCTCAAGGCACCTTGAGACTGCTTCATGCACCATGATGCCACTCTGGCCTTGAATTAACATACCACTAACAAAGAGCTTTCATTCTTCCAGAGACGAAAAATATGTGAAGCCATATTTCATTGACAGGTTCAGAGTCCTTTTAACCACCAGGCATTATAATATTACAAAAGCAGCTCTGGAATCCTTTAGTTATACTATAGGCATTAATATAAATAGCAGTGTGTAACTTTTGCAGTCTTACATATGGTCAAAACAGAGCTAACCATATCTGTTGCTTTTCCTCCTCTTTACCGATTGTTTGTTTTCCCTCTAATTAAATTCATTAGTTGTCCTTTAGTGAATCTTTGTGTTCCTGTCTTCATTTGGTAGTTATTTTAGATTTGGTACATTCCTTTTTCTAGTTTGCTTACGACGTGTTTGTGTTTACTGCTGTCTTTTCACATAAGCACTTCTTAATCTAAACTTGACACCTCTCGATAGCTCTCCAAACTTTGTTGTCCTTTTTCTCCTGCCCCCCCACCTATTTTTTTCAATTGTTGAAAACTACTAGTTTCATTTTCTGGCAAGACAAAGCAATCTCTGTTTACTTATTTTTGTCCTCTCTGCTGCTGCTTTATATATTGCCATTTTACGTAAGCCAAAAGCCTGAGAATCACCTGCTACAACCACTAAGTACCTAAAGCAAACCTCACGCTCTCGAATATAGGCAATGTTTTGTAACACACTTGGTATCGCACTTGCACTGAACATTTAGGCGTAAGCTGGTAACAAACGAAGGCTGAACAAAGGGAAGAAAGCATGTCCAGTGACCCTTTGGTCAGTCTTCGCCTCTGTGGTGCTGCCAAAAATGATGGTTTGTCAACAGTACAGATTCTACATGGTGTACAACCAAAACTATGTTACTGAGCTGTGGAGCAAGGCTCTCATATGGTACTCTTCATGCTTCAAAATTTCTGGATCGTCACGATTTCTGTGCGCATGGCGTACAAGAACCCGACTACACATTCCGGCGTCGGCTTCAGTGACACATGGTGTGGCCCGTATCCTTTTGACAAAGCTATGTGAGCCCACATTTGGCTTGCTTATAAGCAGACAAACTATGTTCAACCAGTTCATGTACAACATTGATGTAGAAAGTCACTGATTGCAAAAAGCAGGCGATATGAACGAAATGTGAACGGCAAAGACGTGCCTGAATCTAATCTGAAACCATGATATTGCTGGTTTCAAGCAAAGCATGCGATGACAGGTTGAATAATGAGTCATTGTATGCGGTCTTCACAAATTGTGTAGACTTCACAAACGGTTGTGAGACTTTTCCTGTAAGAGTATTTGATAATATGAAGAACGCGGGGACAGAAATCAGGCAGAGCATTTAACACCTGAGGACAAGTGGTAGAGGCAAGAATCCAAGGACGGACGTTGCATCCAGACCACAGTCGAACATGATCAGAGTGTTCTTGAACTTCAGTACGCTGCATGGCTTGTTTGGGTTGCTGCTCAAACAGAACTGAAAATAATTATAATAACAACAATGAAGAAATCCGTAAGACTGTCAGTGGGTGGGGGAAAGGATGCGGATGTCAAGTGTTTACGCATGAACCAGTAAAAATAAGCCACACTTACGAGTTTCATTGTGAAGCACACGAGGCGAAACTAATCAAATGAGAACGATATCACTGAACAACTGCATAGGAGGAAGTGAGTTAAGGAAGTCTATTCCTGAAACGTTTTGGAGCGTATTGATCATATAACTGCGTGATAATATTCTCAAACTCATGCTGAGCGTAAACAAACAAGCTCACGCATTCATTCAGAACTGCTGTGGATTCAATCGTCAATAAAGATAAAACTGCAACAGACACCGTTGGTCGGCAGCAACTTAAGCAAAACTAGAATACAATACGAAGAAGTGATACATAGTTTTCAGCACGGTTTTCAGTATGACAGACGTTATAACGCGAACTTTGCGCGTTGACTAGCGGCGTCGGCTGGCTGCGTCGGCACGTGCGCAAGCCAACCGGTTTGACCAATCCATCGCGATCCACATCCAATCCGACACTCCTTGTTTGAGCAAAATGGCGTCTGCCGCAGAAGACGATGATGCTTGGTTGTACGGTGATAACGACAAAACGGACGCTGGTGCATCGAATGAAAGAAGCAGTGATTCGAAGTTACAGGTGGATGAGTCAGCACTTTTGCAAAATAAAGATGAATCGCAACAGGTACGGAAAACCTTTAGCTTCCGTCATCCAACTTGTGTGCCACGACCGCGCATGGGCCGGCTAGCACTAGGCTGCGCGTTTAGCAAAAGCACAGCACAAAAAAACGATTTCGGCTGGCAGTTTTTCGAACTATGATCTGAATCAGATAGCACGTGCTGAAGGGTGCCAGTACGGTGGTCGCAGTGTGCTTATATGAGACGTATCTCTAGAAGCTGCAAATGAACGCAACTGGTTTGAGTTAGAAGTAAGGAAAGCTTCAGTGCTTCAAAAAAGATTGGCTAGCTGTAAGTTAAGCAGCTCACTTAGTATGCGTGGCTGCAACGTTGTACGCCAGAATAAGCATTTACGAAGTAGTAGCGTGCTGCACCACTACGCAGCGTTGTTTTTCTTTGCATGGAAGCGCAAAGTAATGTGCAGGAGGTATGCTCTTGTGTGACTTTCGCAATGTGTTGAACACGGCCGAAACTATCCTGATTTCTGTCGTCCATTTCCGAAAACAAATAGGAGCTTTGAGCAGCTCGCATCACGAAAAGATGTCAGCGATGACGCTTCTTACTTCCAGTTACGATCAGGAACAATGCGCATCGAACAGACTATGCTTCCAGCTCGCTACAGGAGCAACATTGTGGTCGGGATTAGTGTGAACCTTACTTGTATTACGTGTCTTTCAGTGTGGCACCGTAATCTGTGGTTCGCTGTTTGCGTTCTGCTGCTGGGCGCAAGGTCTCGGGCTCGATCCCTGACCGTGGCATCCGCATTCCGACAGGGATGGAATGCGAAGCATCTCGTTTATCGATTATTTCTTTTTTTGGCGCATGGTAAAGAGCCCCAGCTGGTCAAAATCGATTCGAAGCCCCATACTGTTGTGCCTCTCATAACCCCTGTTTTTCTTTGGAATGCCATGATAATTCACCGTTTTTCTTGTTATTGGAGCTGTGTTTCACTTTAAGCAATTAAAAATCAAATTGAGTTTTGACGTCTCAAGGTAACACACAGACTATTCTAGACTTCTTAATGAGAAGCTGCTTATTAATTTAGGCTACCTTTCATTCCTTAATGTTCACCCAAATCTAAGTACAAAGGCTTTGCTTTTTTACATTCCCCCCACCCATGGAAATGATAATGCCAGAAATTGAACATGCGACCTCATGCACAACAGCAGATAGCCATATCCACTGTGACGGGGGTTCAGACGTTCACCTACTCGATTCCTCAACTTAATACGTAATACAGTTTACATAGTTACATGCAGTTTGCTTAAACATTTCAAACATCACTTTATCCCCTTGATTGAATAACTTGCTTTCACCCCATTTATTGCATCTTCAGAATCATAGAAAATGTACAGCTGCAGAAAAGTTTAACAATTTTCAACTGTTTAGTGAGTATTGTAATGTTTATAGAATGTAGACTCTATGTGAAAACTCGCTGCAGCAATACCAAATACAAGAAAAGGAAGTATTTAGTGTTTTGAGAAGCTTGAAAAGCACTTATACAACCAATTGAAAATTATGCCTGGTGCATGACATTGTGAATAATATTGAAAGAAGTGAGCCCACTACATACAACACACTGATCTGGAGTAAAAGGACTCAACCATCTACCTTTCCACTCATATTGCTAAAACATTTTCTATGTACTATTCAAAATTGCAGCACAGTTCTAATCATAAGTGTTTCAAGACGTATGCGACACATTTTACATATCATTACTTTCGTTGGTGCTTTAGCTGTTGATGCACTATCTTGTACAGAATTGTGTACGCAGTGTCTGAAAGGGTTAATACACTTTTGAGGCCCCAGTTAGAATATGCAAGCATAGCTTGTGATCTGTACTTAAGAACAATTTACAAATTTGAAATGATTCAAAGGAAAGCAAAGTTTGTTTCTTCTTTAACTCCTATCGTTGCAATGATTCACTGACTCGGCTCATGACTAACAACATTTTGTGGCTGGATAAGAGGAGTGCCATTGCTACACTGAAATTTTTCTTTTTATTACTTCTAATCGGTTTAACATTAGTCTGTACTCATACTTACGCCCCCATTTATCACAACCAGCAAGGCACGCTCGTAATGTTCAAATAGCAGCGTATTTTTCTCGCATTGCGCTTGTTTTTCCCCCATACTATCCTGCAATGAAATGCCTTGCCTGAAAGTGTTGTAATGAAGGATGATGTGAAAGGGTTTTATGGAACTCTTTTTCTCTATATTGATGTATCTAACTTCATGCCAAGATGTCCTTGTTTCTTGCATCATCACAGATTTTTCTTTCTTCTTTTTCATGTCTTTACATTGTGGTTTGCACTGTGCTCTTTCATATTTCGACGACCACCTGCTTGGTCCTCGGACTGCAGTATATCTTACATAAGTAGATAAATAGATGAATTTTTCAGCTACAAGCCTAGAAAAATTCTGTCGAAATAAAGCACTCCTTTCTGTTTACCGTATGTCTTACTGTTATGTTACCCTGCAGTAATTTTCTTGTCTTTGGCTTTGGTTTTTGTGTGTGAATGATTGATGTACTTGTAGTCACCCAAGGGCGCATATAATTATGTCCACTTGACAATTATCGTACAAGCTTTATTTATTTATTTTGTTTATTTTTCTGTCATACGTTAAGACTGTATGAAGTTTGCTGTGCTGTCGTTCTGCTGCCTTGTACAGATGGGAGGTGGGGCTAGTCAAGCTGCATGAGCGCAGCTTTTTTCCCACTTTCCTCGCCACAACTGTTTTGTGTAAGACACAAATAAACTTCAAGTAGCAGCTAGCACATAATAAACACCAGAATTATTTGGTCATGCTACAAGTTGGCGCAACTTCAGTTTGCTGTTGTAGAATGTTGGTGTTGTATGCCAGTTTCTAAACTACTGTGTTCAGGGTAGGGCTTTAGCACGTAGTAATGGCAGTAGTATGCAGCACAACACTACCAGTATTACCACATTGCATTTCATTAGACATCCTTCTATATTTCATCGATCAGTCTTTGTTCCAATATCAGTAATGAGTCATCTGGAGAAGAAGGAAAGAGCATCAACAATCGCCTGAATGATAGTCTAGTAGGTGCTTCCAAACTAAGTTCTGGAGAATCAAAGCCTCCTGCAAGATGTAACATGAGTTCCATAAGCACCCAAATAAAGTTTTTACACTTCATCCCCCCTGTTTGTATGTTACGAATTTGATTGAGAAGTAAACAAGACAGAGTATTTACTTTCACCAGACCATATGCCTTTGAACTGGCATTTGCAGTCATGACTCTTGAAAAAAATTAACAGAGTTGAGTATTGCAACTGGCTGGTAGTTGTACCGCAGTTGGCCCTGATTACATTACAGGTGCACACACATGACTGCCTGTTTAAAAAGCAAATTCACGATATATGTTTTTTTTTTCTTTGCAACATACTTTTTTTAACCACATAAATTAGGGGTGTTTAGTATGAGAGTTTGAGTGCAGCTATGACTGCTATTGAATGAGAAGGCAGTAACATGATTTGGCAGTGCCTCAGTGAATTTTGAGAGCTGTCAGGGTTCCCTGAGCTGAAGATTGCTGAAATCTCTGTGCTTTAGTCACATCGTTGAACCTTTACAATGATGCTCTATGTCATGCAATGAGTTATGGGCACAACAATGGATTTGTTGACGGGTGTACCTAGTGGAGCCTTGGCAGAGAGGCCTTTTAAATCTCCTTGTTTCTGTGAGAATGTTTAGGCTCCAGGGGCAGTATCACTTGCTGGAAAAAGAAAGCTTTATAGCCATAATGTGTGCTTACTTATTGCCTTTAAGGATGACAGAGAAGCCGGAGAGCTTAGCTGCGAGGACGAGCAGGGCCAGCAGTCTGAGGGTCCAGCCACAGACCCCGTGGAGGTCGACGGGGAAGCAAAAGGCCCAAGTTCTGAGGCTGACAAGAATGGCGATGCTGGAGATGGAGCAGATGAGGACGAGGATGACGACGATGATGACGACGACGATGTTCAGGTTTGACACCTTAAAAGTAATAAATGGGCTTTTTTCAGATGTGGTTAAATGCAGCATCATTCAAGGCTGCATGGCACACCAGAAGTTTCAGAACTGAAGCCATTTGTTAAACTCTACAGGACCAGCCATATGACCTAAATTTGCATCTGCTTACCTGGTGCTACTAAAAGTAGTGGAGAGCAGCTAGCATGATTCGTAATGTGTCTTTCCTGCTCCCGTCCCTAACTCTTCTGATTTCTTGGACAGTCTTTCTTAGAAGCTTTAAAAGAAGCTTTAAAATTCTTTCTTAAAAAGGATAGTACCATTATGTATGACTACACAACCTTTCTTTCGTGTCATTGTGCCTGCGTGTGCCTTTCTCTTTTTTTTTTTCAATTTTAGCAACTGTGTCAATGCGTGTACTGCATTTGTGAAGTTTAAATTCTTATGTTATTGTGTTCCAATACATACAATTACCACAAAGTGCTCTACTTGTAGTGTATACAGCATTGACCATGTCAGCTCTAATATCTGCTTCAGTGCTTTTTCTTTATTTATTTTCTGTAATTTCTCTTTCATCTGACAATCATTTGCAGAAATGCTAGCATGATGAGCTGCCGACATTTTGTCCACTATCTTCAAAAATCAAACTATCAAAAGAATATTGTGGCCACAACCTCTGAGCATTCGGGTGGAGTTTGTCGTTTTGATTACAAAATATGTTCCTGCAAATTTTACGGCACATTGTATGCAACAGTGATTAAATGCACCAAGTGCATTCTGTTACCCATGAAATTTCTGAAGTTTTGGGAGATGTTAACAAGCATAGGTGCATCAATGCCAGGCCATGAGAAAGTGAAGTGAAGTTGTTTCTTCAAGTAGCCTACAGTGGCAGATTTGGATGGTGTTGTCTCAGTGGCAGTGATGAAAGAGGAGATGCAGTTCGGGCACCTGCTGTATCTTTGGTGAAAAGAATTTGAAAGAAATGATGGGGTTGCACGCAACGAGTTACTGTTTTTGTTCACAACAACCTGGAATGACAAATGCAATAGCTCATATAATGAGGAGAGATCCTTTGCTTTGAATTTCATGTCATACGTGAAAGACAAGAAACCAGTGCAATCCACTCATAACAGTGCATCATAACAATGGGCTTTGTATACCACATGATAAATTGAAACCCTGTAAGGTCAGCCTGTATACAACAGTATACAAACACAGTAGGCAGGCTTTCTGGCTTATTCAAGATCATCAGTGATGTGCACACTACGAGAGCATGAACCACCTGCTCATGCTATTTGCTCAGGGTAGTCAAACTCTCCGCATTTGAGGTAATGCGCAAGAGACACCGTGCGTGTCTGCTACATCAGACAGAGTGCATGTCGTGTGCAGAGGTAAGCCAGTGGCCTCATTTCTAGCTTTGTTCTCTCAGCTTGGAGACATTTTTCCCATGCTCTGTGTTTAAACAATATCACTTCTAAATTTTGAACACTTGTTCTTCATTATTTATTGACAATTTGGGGAAATTTCAATATATAGCTTAGTCGTTGCTCTACATCGTATGTACAGCACCAGCAGTAAATGGTAATGCATTTTGCACTGATGAGCATGAAAGTTTCAGTCTCCACTGTGAAAACGCAAAGCTTGAATAAAATTTGTGTATAAAATGTGCCTTGTCGACTTCCATAACAGCCACACTTTTCTTTGTTCTGTTCTTAGAAATAAATGTGAAGGCAAATTTCAGGGCTCAGGAGTTTGCAGGGGTTTAAAATAAATGAAATAGTTCTGTAGTGTATCTTAATTGACCATCCACATTATTTCAGGAATTGTATCAGAAGCGCTACTGTGCTTGTGGATTTTTTTTATCCTGCCTGGTGGCATGAGCCCGCACTCCCATGAAAAGTTCTGATCCTACTCTCAGGCTTATGATCTCGCTGAGAAAGCAGCGCAGTTATTGCGAGATGTAAACTATGAGAAACACGTTCCTTCGTGTGTTTGAACACCAAGAAAAAATGCACTCATACAGTCACAGGTCTTGTGTCTCAGCTGCTAAATTTAGCTGACATATATTGCGAAAGAGGCAGGAGATATCCTAGGACTGTTGTTTGTAAAAAACAATAATATATATATGCTATGTGTAGCAGTGGCAACACCAGACCACACTCCTTGATTTTTAGCTTTCTTGAACTAGTGTGTGGGGATACACCACACAACAGCATTGATTAAGCTTCTTGTGGAGCTTACAAAGCTACCAATATATTTGCTTTCTTGCCTCTGCTGCCAGCATGAATCGCTTCCAACAGTTGCAAGAATATTGATGAGATTTAACCCTTCGAGGGTCGAATTATTTTGAAAAAAAAACTTTCCCAGGTGGTCAAATTACTTTATTGCGGATCTTGAATGTACAAAATGTATAAAGTTGGGAATAAATAGTAAAAAAAAATTAGGAACAGTATTTTGGTGTCGGCATCACTCAGAACTGCAATATGTTCAGTAGTATTTCAGAGTGTGGTACTCCTTAAAACACGGTTCTACGCACAGTGCCTTATCGCAGTCTGCACACCTAAAATGCATGTACGTTCTCCTCTTGGAGTGATGAGTTGTGTTGGCGCAAAACATGACATCTTCTCTGCGTGCGGCTGCCTTGGGCAGAGGTCTGAGGCACCTTCTCGCGTAAGCGCATTGCCGCAGAGAGCGAAAATACCTCGTGCGCGGCGGTGATAAACAAAATAAGAGCAGCGCCAATCAAGATAGAAATCAACTTTCGCCGCCCCTGCGAGAGCCTGCCGACAAAGAGAAAAATCATGTTTTGCGCGCCTCCGTTGCGATCACGCGGCGGAACCGAAACCGCGAAAGCGCGTTGCCGCTGAGAGCGAGAATACCTCGCAAACGGCGGTGATAAGCTAAGAGCAGCGCCAATCAAGATAGAAATCAACTTCCACCGCCCCTGCAAGAGAGTGCCGACAAACAGAAAAATGACGTTTCGCGCGCCTCCGTTGCGATCACGCGGCGAAACCGAAACCGCAAAAGGGGTGTTGCCGCAGTCTGCACGACGCGCTCAAGCTAGAAATCAGTTCTGTTTATCTCCCCAAGAAGGTAGCGCAAATTTCAAACGCTTCTTGTAAGTCCTGAGAGGTGGCAGCACCTCCCAGTGAGCACGGATCGTCATTATGGTGCGAAATTTCAAACGGAGGTTCGAAACCGTACCCGTACGGCTAAGACCTTGCGGGACAGAAAACCGCTGCCGTACATGTACGGCGAAAACCTTCAAAGGGTTAAGAGCAGTGTCATACACATTTGGATGCTTCTACAGACAGTGTCAGAAGCTTACAAACCGCAGAATCTTGATGACATTGAATTTCCAAGCAGTTCGTGATTGCAACCAATAAAAATGTTTGTTATTCAGTATTTTGTTAACAACTTCAAGAACATTAATTAACAGCATGTTAAAGAGAACTGTTATTCACATATTTTAAAGCAGGCTGGAAATCTGAATATACCAGGCTGTGTGTCTGGGCTATGGAAATATTCAGCTTTCTCTCAGATCCTGCTGTTTATACACTTTTCATGCTAACTGTACATGCACCATTGTGAAGTTGTTCTGGACATCTGGCATTGAAGATGATGTAACCAGTGCGTAGATGGCACAGGACAAAAGAAAAAGCGACAGGGACAAGTGCTGACTTTCACCAGCATTTATTGCAAAAAAAAAAAAAAACATGAATACATAACCTTGCACACGGGATCACAACCACATATAATTGTGCAAGTTAACATGAACACCACAAATGCACAAGAGTGCACCAAGAACTAAGGCAGTCCCCCCGCATGCCGACCATAAGTAAGCGAATTCTTTATCAGTCAACACTGTGGAAGTTTACTGATGCAGTTGCCTCCTGCAATAGCCGCTGCCTCAAGGATAAGTCTTGTGTTCTCATGCGCATTTCTTGCTAGTATTACTGTCTTGTCAAAAAGTGAACGACATTTGCATTGAGAGCAATGTATTTCGAGAAACCCCTCTCTTTCTTTTTTCACTTTCTGATTATGCTCCTGCAACCTCACATTTAGGCACCTTCCCGTCTGTCCCATGCAAGGCTGCCTGCAGGAAAGAGGTGTGCTATACACTACTCCTCTTGAGCATTCCACGAAATCCTTTCTGTGCGTGATGGTGCATAAGTTCAATTGTCTGCTGACACGGCTGGTTCTAGCACATAACTGAGATAATTTGTGGGGTGCAGAAAAAAATGAGGGAAACTTTCGCCCTTTGGCCTATCTTCTTGAGCTTGTGCGAGATAGCGTGTGTGTATGGGATGACCGCTATATTTCTGCGAACAGTTGCTCGTGTATTAGGATGGCTATCACAAGATTGCAACTTCTTACGCAGTGTCTCTGAAACAGAAACAATAACGCAACGGGGATAGCTAGCAGCCTTCATTTAAGCAACCTTTGAGCTGAAGCTCTCTTGTATTAAGTGGTGACAGGATTTCGGCAAATCGTTTTTAAAACTAGCCTGAACAATGGCACGCTTGACTGATTTACTGTGGGCTGACACGAAAGGCAACAGAGGTTATTTAGCGCGAGGCTCATACATCCAGCATACATGTCGCCTCAAAAGGACAACCTCAAATCAAGAAACTTGATGGCACAGTTCTCAGGACATTCGTGTGTCAGTGTGAGCGGTTCCAGGCATTCTATAAACAGTGCCAATGCCTGCTGGAGGGAGGACTCAAAGCCAGCATCATTACAGTCAAACAGGATAAGGTAATCATTTACAAACCAAAAACATTTTGCTACTTGTGTACCAGATAAAAAAGCTACAACCCTCCTATCTAAATGCATACGCTATACACTGTGGGTTGTTTAGCCTTCTGCGCATGTGCAGTGATGACCCGCTATTTTATAGCATACGTAATGGTATAATGTACTCTATACTAAAACTGTCTATTAACGTGAGAGTGTTAAGGAGCCTGTGTCGCATAAAATCGGGCGTTGGCGTCCCACATCGGCGTCCAGCGTCGGACGTCGCCTCGGCAGAAGTAATTTCGAACCAAATTCCGAACCAAATTCTGAACCATGCATACCCAACCTCTTCTCTACCACTAAAGCTACTCATACCATGTCTTTCATTCTTTACAAAGTTGTTCCTCTGAATATTGAGAACAGCAGCCCACAAACAAATGTAATGGAAAAAAACACTGACAGTGCACGTCCTTTATGTTAGCTCTTCCCAGACCGAAATATTGAAAGTGCAAAACAATAGCAGGATATCAACCCATGCAAGAGGCCACATTTCTACCAGAAAGCTTGCCTTTGTGCATAGCGTTTGCAGCCAGCGTCTACCGATAAATGTTACGGTTACATAAGCTGCAGTTGCCGGGAAGCATGAAAAGCAGGAAGGGGTCTTGGAACGCTATCGCGTTCCACTCTTAAAGGCGAAGCTTAAGCATCCTCCAAATTTTTGTTTCCATTTCAGAGACGCTGCATAAGAAGTGACAATTTTGTGATACCTGTCCTGATATACAAGCAACCGTTCGCAGGAATATAGCGGTCATTCCGTACATACACGCTATTTCACACAAACTCAAGATGATAGGCCAAAGGGCGGGAGTTTCAATCATCTTTTCTGCACCCCACAAATTATCTCAGTTATGTGCTAGAACCAGCCGTGTCAGCAGACAGTCGAACTCATGCAATATAACGCACAGAAAGGATTTCGTCGACTGCTCAAGAGGAGTGGTGTATAGCATACCTCATTCCTGAGGGCAGCCTTAAGTGGCACAGAAAGAAAGGTGCCTAAATGTGAGGTTGCAGGAGCATAATCGGAAAGTGCAAAAAAGGGAGAGAGGCTTTCCTCAAATAAAATAGAATCGCTGATTGGTCTTCTCCTGATTGGCTTCTGGGAGCTCCGTGCACTTTGCCAATAGGATCATTTTCCTTTTTGTTTTGCCTTGTTGCACCGCGCGTGCTTGACACTCCTCAACATCATCGTCTTCCATTCAGCACTGAATTTGCCTCCGCGTAAGCAATCTGTTGTCCTGTTCTTTCTATTCTTTCATCTCGGCACTGTTTCGCACACTTCACACATCACAGATTTGTCTATATCTACATGGTTGTGTAATAGTTGGTACATTACCTTTAAGCATGCCAGTTTCACCCATTTTTTTATGGTTAGTAATCCAGCCTTCTTAAGCAGTTCTGTTTGTTAATCTGCTTGGCCAAATTTGTTAAAAATGACCCTATGCACTTTTCTTTGAACTCCTTTGAGCATGTTCATTAGTTTTTTTGTGTACGCAAACCAAGCAGTGTTTGCTTATTCCAGGATCGGTCTGATAAGTGCATTATAGGCCAGTAACATTGTGTCTGGTTATGCTAGCTGTAATCGTCGTTTTAGAAAAAGCGCTCTTTTTAGTGCAGATGATGTGATGTATTGAATATGCGAATCCCATCGTAGGTCTTGTGACAATATGACACCTAGGAATTTATCTTCCTTAACTTTAGACAGGGTAGTTGAATTAATGGTATAATTAAAGTTGAATGAATGGCTTTTTTCTAGTTATGGATAACAGAGTGCACTTTTTTTTTGTTGATGTGCATTTGCCAATCACTGCACCACACTGAAACTTTCTTTATGGTGGTATTTAAGGGGGTGTGGTCATCATGTGAATAGATTTCTTTGTACAGAATGCAGTCGTCTGCAAACGATCTGCATCTGACATTAACAGATGAAGGCAGATCATTCACCAAAAGTAAGAATAATACCAGCACCAACACGCTACCCAGCAGTACACCAGAAGTCAACGGTGCGGCTAAAAATTTCACTTGATTGAATTCTACGAATTGCAATCTGTCTTTGAGGAAGTTAGTGATCCCCTCAGGAATTTGTTTCTTGCTCAGGGTGAATTGAAGTTTCAGGATAAGTTTGTTATGTTACACACTATCAAAAGCTTTAGAAAAATCCAGCAGAATGAGATTGTTTTTGATGATCGATCCTTGAAGAGACATCATGGACCCATTCGATAAGTTGGGTTACTGTAGGCATGCCCTGATGGAAACTGTGTTGAAAAGGAGATAAAATTTTGTATTCTTTAGTGAGATCACCAAACACTATAAATTGGGAAGGGCTCATTTCCCTCCAGTACGCTCCTCGTTAAGTAGATGGCAACGATGGCATGGCGCCTCTTACAAACAGATACATATCTGAATCCCGTGGTCTACCACCGCTACTACCTCGACCTCCAAACATATAGATTGGGATTCTGTCGAGGAAGGGAGGACCTACAACATATGGTTTGGGCTTGTTCTCAGACACCCACACAAAATAAAACACATAAGCAGTGGGAGACCTGGTTGCTCAGCTGTGCACCAGAACACCAATTTAAGGCAATCCAGCAGGCCAAAGATGCCACCAGGCCCCAAGCGTTGGAGGCTGTCATCTAGGTAGAGAGGCCTAGGTCTCATAAATCTGCTGTACTAAAATAAAGTTTATTACTCCTCCTTCTTCAAGGTGATTCGTTATATGTTTTAGAATTATGTGTTCAAGCAGTTTACCAACTGTACAAATGATTGAGATTGGTCTATAATTGGAAGGTTCGTTCTTATTTCTGGACTTATGTATATAGGAATTATTTTTGCTATTTTCCAATCTTTTGGGATGGTGCGCAACGACAGTGATCGGTTAGAGGCAAGCACAGGTATTTTGATATTCACTTGGCATGTCTCTTTAAAAACACATTAGGTGTGTTATCTGGTCCGGATCTTTTTTTTTTTTTAATTCAAGTTCAAAAGTAGATAAGGACTCCCGCTTCTGAAACAACTAATGGCACCTTGATCTAGTTTTCCTCCCTGATTTCTGTGTAGGTTGCTTTTCTTTATCAATGGTGAAAATTGATTGAAAGTAGCTATTTAGTGTGTTTCCAGAATGAGCACTTTCTTCATGCATTTCTTGGACTGTTTTTCAGACTGTGCGATTCATATATTGCCAAAATTTTTGGGGGGAGCTTTTTATGAATTTTGGTAAGGTTCTCGTGAAATAATAGACTCAGTTGCCTTTATTTTAAATTTTATATCAGTTATGCCTGCGCTCAGGCTCTGTCTGCTACAAATATTTGGTTTGTTCTTTAAGAATTTTCTCATGTGCTTCACCATTCTTTTTGGCACATATAATGTCATGTGTGATCCATAGATTCGTCTTTCTGGTCTTTTTTGGACGGAATGTGGTTTTGCAAGCAATAAAGGGTAATTTCTTTAAACCTATGCCACATTTTAATGTTAACAGTGGAGTCGGAGGCTATTTCTTGAAACAATGGGAATTCATAGAACAGCAAGTCAAGAATTGTGACATCATCAGCTTTACTAAAATCTGGAAATGTTTCTTCCACACGAGTGGGCGTTAGTATATACTGTCATTTATCGGCACTACACAGTAAACTATTTTATGATCTGATATGCCATCCAGTATTTCTAACTTTGAATCACGTGCCAGGAAGTTATCAGTGAGAAATATTATTCCTCAAGGTGAAAAAATATTCAAAATTTGATTTGGCATTTTAGTATAATGTTTAGCAATACTAGTCATATTTTTGTTTGATTAAAAATTTTAGTTTATTTGAACACCCATGCTGCAAAGACTATACAAGTACTGCAACTTGCACAGGGAGACCTGCTGTATTTACATTTGTACCAGGTGAATTTCTTGCTTTATTAATTCATTTTCTTTATGAATACAAATTATCATTTATTTAGTCATTTTTTGGAAGTTTGACAAGTTTAGGTTCCTATTTAATGACACTGAACACTGCACTTCGACTACCACATGTAATGCGCAACCATAACGAATTCCCGATTAGCAAAAATTTTCGTTCTTTAGTTTTTCTTATTTGAATTGTTGCGACTGGTGAACACAGTCTGCTCCACCAGCATGTGTACTCGAATGCCTTCTGGTGCAACTTTTTTTTTTTTTTTTTTTCATACGGAGAGTGCAGTGCCTGCTAAAGAGCAGGCATTGCATGGGTAGATGTGGTAGTACAGGTTGTACGAGCGCATCCAGTATTCTTGCAAAATTCATTGCGTTGTCAGAAGGAGAGGGCTATCTGTGATGTGAGCTGTCCCCTGCCTTTTGAGACCTACATATTGGCCGTGTTTGCAGTTGAAGCTCAGCATCTGTTGAGCACATTCTTGCCCCTGCAGGTGACGATAAGAGACATCAAGGCCCCCCCTTACAGCACCTACCCGGGACCAACCCAGACAGTGAACCTGAACATCAAGCGGGGGCCCCCGTTCACCAGCAACCTGGGTCCTGGCTCGGGGGTTCCGGGGGTAGGCAAAACCAAGGGCCTTGACGTAGATGAAGTGGCGCTCATCAATGGGACATCCATTTACGAGTTCAACATAGAGTCCCTAGAGGACAAACCGTGGCGCAAGCCAGGTGCTGATATCACTGACTACTTCAACTACGGCTTCAATGAAGATACATGGAAGATCTATTGCGACCGGCAGCGTAAGCTTCGATCAGACAACAATGTGCCTATCAAGGTATGTTTGCATTGGTGTACCTCTGCTGTCTCTGTGGCAGTTTGTAGAGCAGCGGCTGGCACGCTGTGTCCCATTTTCATGCTATTTACCGATAGTTCTGCATAGGCTGGCAAGAGCTAGCTGAATCCAAAGTATGTTTTCTTTCTCTTTAAGAACTATTAAGGCTCTGACCATGTGGGGCCCAGGTTGGAACTGCAAGTGATCGTTCCAGGACGCTAGATAAATTGTCACTTGGCCAAGCGAAACATTTTCTCAAGCTAGTTGGTTCATAGTTAATTAAGAACGAGAAGCGAAGTGCAGAAAAGATGAGGACCAGGCACATAAGTGCGCAAGATGAGCACTACACTAAGGGTTCTTCATGCAAAAGTAGGAAAAAAGAAAGCCATTAATACAAGGGCATCATCAACAAATTAAATGTAATCTTTTTTTTACAAAATAGTTAGCACTCGTCGTGTGCGTTCTGTGCTTATCTCTGCATATTTTCCATGCTGTTCTGATTAATTTTTTCTTAATTTTGTTTGCTCAAGAAAATCAAGCAGATCTTCAGTTCTGATGTCCTTTTGTATTGTAATTTCTTGTAAAAATAAGGTGTGTATAGGAGTAAAACAAGTTATTTAATTGTATTATTACTATCATATATTAAAACAAGTAAGCCTACGCTACCACTAAATGCTTCCAGCATGAGACTGATAGATTTGCTTGTTACACTGTCTGCTTTTGTTCTGCTTTTGCTACTAACATTACCTTAACATTTTGCATAATGTTCTGCTGTTGTGCACTTGTAGCATGTCTTAACCATCTGTGTTATTGTACGCTCATGAGGTCAGTGTCAAGTAGGAATTTACTGTAGTCAAGGGTGTAAATAAACATTTGGCATCAGGTGACCTCTTACTGCGGCACTTGGGACAGTAGTAGTGTTGTGAGGAAAAAGATCTTAAGATCTTAAGTTGTTCAATAAACAGCCTTATATGATAGGCAGTAATGCACACTTTATGCCAAAGTACACGGCCTTAGACCACCAGGCTGACCACAGGCTGTTTAACCCTTTCTGTGCCAACGACAAGTCTTACTTGTTGTGGGGTCTCTAACATGCTCTTGGTACAAGAGAACTACAACAACAGTAGTGCAAACGATCACAAAGGCATTTATCGCACCTTTCCTACACCAATGCCAGCTAGCCAAATTACTACCAATGGAATATGCTGATGGGTGTGCGACAAATCAGTGAAGTCCGACTCGCTGTGACAGAGAGAATATGTTTGCCCCCATGCTGGACACCGACACCTAATCATTCGCGTGTACAGTCACACAAACATTGGAGTGTTCGAATGATCGTATTTGTCCATCCCAGCGTCCTGCTACGAAGCCTTCCGCAGTGCGGTCCCGCGGTGAATGCCAGCTGGCACGCGAAACGTCTGCGTGCTCTGCGGAACCCAAGCCAAAGAGAGACAGGCTACTCTCTTTTGCGCTCGAGTAACCTCACCATTAAGTGGCGTTAGCAGCACAACACTCATGCCATCTACTGTACTATTCTGCAACTACACCAACCGCCAGCAGCACTTATCTATGTGGCGGAGCCAGGTTACAGGAGATGTGAGAGCAATGCGGGGAAAACAACATCAAAGGACGTGTGAGAGTCGAGCGTCCCCACAGCATTCAGGCGTTTTCTTAAAAATATGCCAGTGGCAAGTCCCACTCATCCAGAGATTTCCTTTCGTCTACTGCATGCCACGGATGAGTGGCAGTCACTTTATCATTTCGATGTGAATGCTACACACACCAGCTTTCCAGAAAACGAACTTTTTTAGGGCTCAGTCGGTGGAAACAACTGTGGAAATCTGGCTCCTCTGAGTTTTAAAAATGTTGTGTCGGAATGAGGTGGTTACAGCGATTATGGTTGCTTATTTTAATGTCGTAACCATGATGTTCTTTAATGTTTCTTTATCGCAAGTAAACTATTAGACCTAGAAAACTAATGACTCATGTTTGGAGCTTCAACTTAGTAATGACAATTGTGAGGAAGATTGAGAGCCTCTGGCGACCCTTCTCGTGTGGACGCTGCTCGCCAAAAACACTTTTCTGCCAGTGCCTCCGCTATTTTCTTTCCGTGTCATGCCAGCAATAATGTGTTACATGGAGGATACACAAGCAGGCTTGACTTGCGTTCCAAGTAATATCGAACCACATATGGACTGTTTCTGTGGTCTTGCCTATCTGCAAGCCAGAACACAAGTAAATAATAGACAGTAAAAAAGAACGGAGAAGGATATGAGCTGCTGATATTGCAGTAATAAAAGCTTTTTGCAATGAATCAGTCATAAAGAAAATCAGGAAATTTGGGTGGGTTTTGGAAAAAGAAGTTGGCACGGAGAGGGTTAAGAGTTAAGTTCCTGTGTCATGCCGCCAGTTCCAACATTCTGGCTGAGTGAAAAGAACTCTCATGCTCACGGTCCACAGGTCTTGACTTTCAGGAGCGCCACAGGAACCACACCACAAAGCCGAACAGCATATGTCGTCAAGGTGCACAGTGACCTGTATACTTTCGGCAAAGGCTGTATCTACAAATTTGCTGCCGCTCAGAGTCAAAGCACACTCTTGTCTATAGCAGGAATGAAAGTAAGCTCGCTTCTGCTTAGAGCCACTGTAGTTTAAATCTGAAAGACCTGGAAGTTTTGATTTGGAGAGGGGAATGGGGGCATTACAGAAGACGAAAATAGATAATATAAGATAAAGCCATAGGAGCAGGTACATTTATTTGAATAAAAGGGACATTAATGGAATACAATAGGTCGAACTAAATTGGCAGGTTCATGTGATGGAACAGCAAATGCACTGCTGTTGCAGGGAGCCGAAGGTGCTTAAGTGGGAAGATGATGTTAACTTGAAAGGGCAGGTGCCTACACTTTAGAAAAGTAAAACTGGTTGGATAATTGATCCCTGCAACAACTTGTCAAATGAAGCCAGTAGTCGGTAATATAAAGCAAATTTAATTGCATTTCATCATGATAGAAGGTGCAGTTTGGGCGATTTCCCTCCTCTCAGACATTGACAAATTCACTGATCTTGATACGGCTCTATAGGCACTTCTTTCGGGATTGTGGTGCCCTCTCTCTGCGGGCTCCTGACCCAAAGCAGGCAGTAGAGCCCAGCAGATCGTAACTGTAGAGATCACAGGTGCAGCTGCTTGTGAGACGCCATGTTTCTTGTGGCTAGCTGGAGTTGGGAAAAGGTTGTGCAGCCTCTTCAGTTGTGATCCGAACTGTAACTAAGCAATCTGTTGGCACAGAAAGAAATAAAGAAAATTTTTCAGAGGTTCTATTCGAGCGATATAACAATCTAGAGTGATGCAATGTTTGCCTTGAAGTCCCTTTAACTTGCCGTGGTGGTTCGGTGGCTGTCGCGTTCTGCTGCCGAATGCACCGTCCCAGGCTCGATTTCTGGCCGAGGTGTTCGGAATGCGAAAATGCTTGTGTACGAGATATACTCCAGATGGTCAAAATAATCCAGAGCTTGCCCCCCCCCCATAGCGTCCCTAATAGTCCGCTGTGTAACTTCAGGGCGTTGAATCCCACAGTTAAGTTCAATTTAAACTCCCTTTAATCGCTTGGTAAGCGTAACACCTGCTGAGAACTTTGCCATGTAGTCTGGAACAATGTCTGGCTGTTGCCTTGTGGTAAAGGTATATTTTACAGGCTCAGGATCAGCTGTCTAATTGCAAATAATATTGCCTGTACATGTTTGTTGTAGTATGTAGTAACTGCTTGCGCCCATATTGTTGATTTTATGCTGTTGTTTGATCTGCTTAACGCTCAGTTTCTTCACTTTCCGTGTTCTTTCACTAGCTAACCCACTTTGCCCCTCCTGCACCTGCATGTGTCTATATGTGTGTGCGTGCTGTCCAGGGCTGTGAAAGCCTTTCTGTGTCATTTCTGTCGCACATTTCCCCTCCCTACTTGTTTTAGAGCCATGTGCTGTGTGGGACATTTCTCTATTTTTTTTTTTCTTGTGACCAAATAACCTTCAAGATTGAAATGCTTGTTTGTAGTTGCCTTCCACTCTCATCCTTTTCTGATGCCAGTTCTGCTACTTCGGTGTGCATTGACAGACAAACTTCCTCTTTTTTCGTCAATGTCCTTGCTGCTGGCTTCCCATTGTTGGTAGAGCAAAACCATAGCTTCACTTTTTTCACAGCAAAAGTAAGAGAAACATTTTTACCACTCTACCTTGTGTAATTTTCAACTGCCACTTGTAGTTCTTGTTCCATCTAGAGCTGTGGCTGCTGCCTTTTAAGGCACTTACAAGATAGGCATTTTTCTGTATTTGGTAAGGTTGCTAAGGCAATACTATATTCTGATACTTAGCTGAAAGCTAGCCGCTAAGTTTTCCTACATTGTTTTAAGGCCCATTTATTTCTTGGGTTTATAAATTTTGAATACAGTGGCACTATCAACTCAGCTGTTAGAAGCACTGCTGTCTTGAATGTGCAGTGCATGCTACAGAGTTGTTTCTCTGTGACAGAAAAACAAAAATTGGAGAGATAGTATATGTACTAAACCTTGCAGTGTATGCTGTTAGTATAAGTGTTAACCGTTTGCTGCTTCTGTTTTTTGAAGCCTTATGGCTTTGCCGCAGTGCCTTTGTGCTTGGGGAGGCGCTTGATGCACGTTGTCTCCGGTAGCATGTTCTGATGATGGAGTAGTGGCCTTGACTGTGCTTGCCTATGTTACTTTGTTTGCTGTGCATGACACATAGTCATATGACATTGCTAACACTGTACTGTGAAGATTGTTCCTGCGGTGAATGTATGCACGAAATGGTTCGTATCCATGTCACGTAATGATGTCACTTGGCATTAGTGCTACTTGTAGATAGTCGGACGGTATCATTCAATGACATTAGCATGCTTTCTTCAGCTATGTCATAGTGGAATGAAGTGCTACCTTTATTACTTTGTAAAATTATTACATGCCTAATGATTTCATGCCTGCAAAAATCGAAGCCTGCAGTGCACTTTAGATCTGCTTTCTGTTGCTGTCGACACTGATGGTGTCGTTGAAGCTACGTTAGGTCCTCTTATTTATTCCTGGAGACCTTCTAACCTGCTTTCTTCTTTCTATTTATGGAATATTGGTTTCCTTGGAAGCTTCTCACCTGTTATTCGGCATATGGTGTACCTATAAGTAGCCATTATCGTACCATTCTTTGTGGCCATCAATTCTGAAGGATACTTTGCTTTTCCACATATTGCCTGCCACTAAAGTGACACCTGGTGATTCAATGTGCACTTACTGCAACCAACATTGCATTCAATTGTCTGGTAGGATCAACTGGTAGGATCAACTGGTAGGATCAACACTCATTAACCAGTATGTGCTATGTGTAGGCACAATTGTTTTTTTTTTTTGTTGTTGAATACGGGAAATACTGGCAGCATAAGGTTAAATGGTAGTAATGTGAAGTGGTTGCTTGTAAGCATTACATAGCCACATGTGTCCACATTCAGGACGCAAAGCACTCTCTGGCTTTTTCAGTTTGACTGTAACTGTCCTGCTAGGGCTGATTGTGCGTGACAGTCACATTTCTTGTGTGTAAGCAGTTGCTGCTCCCTTTTGTGTAATGCTAATAGAGTTTGTGAGGTTTTTGTCTCTACTAGCAAATAATTAAGCATGGCCAGAAAGTGACTATTATAAAAGAATGCCATTTCTGTTACTCACAAAGAGTGCATGCATCATATGTCTATGTCAAATAGTACATGTACTTCAGTGCATGCATGAATCATGTCATTCTTTGGCAATGCTGAAGCAACATTGATTGGCACGTGTTGACTAATACCCCTGTCAAGCGGGCAAGTTAAGTGCACTTACGGGGAGTGCACTTTGGGACCTTGAGTCACACTTTAGGCAACGCGCTTCTTAACGGGAAAACAGAGTGCACTCGCAGTAAAAAAAAAATGGCGACAGACTAAGAGCGCGTTTTTAAACATGTAAATTAGCAAGAGAAAGCTGCTAAAAAGCGATTGTTTTAAGTAGAATTATATATAAAAACAAACTTCATCTATTTTTCTCAACAAAAAAACGAAGATGTTTTTATTATAAGTGTGTTGCAAGTCAATGCTGGCCAAGACGAATGCCTAGCCAATCCAAAACAACACGGCGGCGTGCGGCAGTTGATCCTGCTAGAACAGAATATGAGCGAGTATATATGAGCAAAGACGGCGAGTTCGATATTTAGCTACACTGCAAAATGCCACGCACACGGCTCAAAGCACGACCGGCGTGGTCAGCACGCTTTCACACCAAAATAAACATGAACTGAATGAACATGGCGGCGCCGCAGTGCCGCATCATTCTGGCACCGTTAGTTGCGTACATGATAAATTCATTTCTTTATTGTGCTGTTTCGCTTCTCGCTAAACACAAATTATATTGTTAAAAGCTGTTCAATAACTGAAATGAACTTTTGTGTCCTTTTTCTATGCATTACATTTTGCGTCGTTGAAAGCGTTGGTGGCGAGGCTAGGCACTCCTTCAAACCGTTGGCGGCGAGTCTACGCACTCGGCCAGGAAAGTGCGTTCCGTGATAGTACTCCGACTTGAGTGCACTCATCTGAGAGTACACTCCGCTGCGACGTTAAGGTTTGGGAAAGTGCACTTAAAAACCGAGTGCACTCGCCGTAAGTGCACTTAACTTGCCCGCTTGACAGGGGTATAATTTGATTAGACACTGCTTGAGACATATCCTATTTAGCGAATTAATATACATTTCCCTGTCATTGCTGTGTGTGCCTCATGTGACCAGCGCTGCATAGTGTTGCGAGGATAGATATTTGTAGAAGACTGTACCGACAACTGAAAATTTGAGTGTTTTCAAAATTCTGTCATTGAAACAGCACAAATGCCTGCTGACTTGTTTACTTTTTTGTTATAATTTGTAACAGAGTACTGTACATCATTGGATTATTGTGCTGCCTATGCAGGAAAGTGGATAGTTAAGCTGGCATCCACCTTAGAAACACACTGCAGCTCTGTGATAGTGGGCAGGAAAAAACTGAATTAATTCATTATACATTCAAAACTGATGCACACCTTCAGGCATTAGATAGGGGCTGCATTCTCATTTGACCAGTTCTGGCAATTAGTTTCATGCAATTTCAAACCCGGAGCACTACACAACTGTAGTGAATAGCACTGAGCATTGATGTCATGATGTACCCATCAGCCCGCCCCCTCTTGATAATATTGACGGCTAAGCGATGTGGAAGCACCCTTCGCAGGAAACATGTGGACCGGCAAGTTTTGCTTGCATGTCTGCTTGTGCTGATTCATCCAATTGGCCTACCCCAAAAGTGACGTGCCATCATATTCACAAATGCCCCTTGACTTGAAGCTCCTCAGCTATGCTGAATGGAGGGCAGTATTGCACTTCACACAGGTTCAGCAGCACTTCATATCAATTCTTGAGTTGTCAGTTTGCAGCTAGGCAGTTCTGCTGTCTACGTGTTGGTGCTAAAGTGAAGGGCCATTTCTCAAGCAGAAATCAAGGAGCTATGGTTATAGGTTAGTGACTGCTTTAGTTGAGAGGCCGTACTGCCCTCTGTTAGACAGGGCAGTGGAGAAAAGTTTCCAAGTCGAGGGGCATTTGTGAAATATGCCAGCATCCCCCGGAAGTGTTTGACGGAGAATGTGGCCCCTAGGAATGGCGGACGGGGAGGAACGAAGTGCCCCAAGCACATGTGTTTTTGGGCGATGCCCCACTGGCCTGGCAGCAGCAGAGGCAGCAGCAGCAAGGGCCCCTTCCTCCTGAACCTCTGCTGCCGCAGGTGCCCATCCCACCGGTAAACGAGAACAGCAAGTACACAGGCGTGGGCATAGGCGTCCCCCCACCCCTGCTGGGCTCCAAGAAGGCGGGCCCCCCACCGGGGCGCAAGATGTCCGGCAGCATCGACGTCATTGGCGGCGGCGCCCCGTCCTTGCCAAGCCGGCGACCGGGCGCCGCCAAGGAAGGGGTCATTCAGGTGCGCTGCTCTCCTCTTGCCCCTTCCTCACGTCTCTTCTCTTACAGAAACTTTGCGTCCCATCCTGTCCTCTCCACACTTCTCTACTTCTGTCCATTTCTCCAGCTCCCTGTTGGCCACGTTAGTCCCAGTAGATGTGTACCACCTTATTGAAAATGCTGGACTTGTGCACAACCAAGTTTCCTTCTCTTTGAGCACAGCTTTACAAATATACACATTTGCGCAATGTGAACGATGTGCACACAAGTGTTGCTGTATGTAAATTAGCTACTATATCACCGACTAGTGGGCGATACTGGAACGCTGCTAATGGCCCAAGCACATAGAGCCCTGAATTGAAATCAGTTGTATGTTTGAAGTTATGCTCACCGTAGCATTGGCAACAAGAGTTCGGACCATGTGTAATCACTTTTTCTGGCTTTCGTTTGCATTCATATTTCGTGAAGTTCAGAGAAAGTGGAGAGAGTAAAGAATATGGAGGTAGCATCAAAGAATGGCACAGTTTTGAGAGTACTATGTAGAGACGTTAACATGCTCATTTACCTATTCCCATACGTTGCGCACTGTGCTCTTGGCTGGCACTCTTCAGAATTGCTCGGCAATCTTTGCCACAATGAGTATTCCAAAATGGCAGCAGGACAGTGAACTTTTAAACTAAAGGATAGTATGTTTTTTAGAGCTGAAAAATCATCTGCGAATCTCGTTTCAACAAGTGCAACATGCCATGCCTTGGGCACACATTAAAGAACTCTAGGTGGTCAAAATTAATCGATAATCCTACACTACATTGTGCTCCAACATTAAACAAGATCAATCACTCAATCTTTTATGGCAAGTAGTTCACCTGCCAAGCAGTTCTCATATTTTAAGTTCTATCGCTTTTCTGTCTGCCACATGACACGAGCACACAACAATATGTTTTCCTAGCTACAGCATTGCTGGAGAGCAGAAAAATGATGTTTGTGGAAGGTGCCAGGCAAAAAGATGCAATTTCTTCAGGGGTGTTCACTGCATGCCTGCAAGAATCATTGAAGATGCTAGACATTTTTGAAAGAATTTGGTGTAAAGACTATGTGGGATATCTCAGCAAACTGCAGTTTGCAGATGACGGTGTCCCGCTTAGCAGTGCAGAAGAACACATGCATCATAGGATGTGTATATTAAAGAAATAGTTTTCTATTTAAGGCAAACACATGCATGAGTTGGAGTCAGTTTCTTCTTTAAGCGCTGTCCAGTTATTGCACAATGTGCTTGACTATTGCTCTTTGAAGGGTGGCAGTAAAGGTAGTTTGTTGTCCAGGGCACATTCCGTCTTATAAACCTAAAGAACTTTGATGATTCCTGTGCTGGCGGCGAGGGGGACATTAAAAGAAATTTAATTTTCACTATTTATGTGAGGCTTGTATTTAGTATTTTTAACTTTTATTTTTCTGCTTGTCATGTCTGCTTTGTGTTGATTTTTTGCTATGACACTTCTTTTACCTTCACTTCCTCATTTAATGGCTATGTACTTGGGCAGTTAGCCATTTTCCGTTCCTTGTCGTAGATAGAGTGTAGGCTTATTCCCCTTGATATTAATAGTCAAAAGCATGGTAGGACATTAATTTATATTTGCTAATGTTTATCACTACACAAGTCTATATTGTCCCATGTGTATTTGTAGCACTTTGTGCACTTTATTGCGCCTTCATGCAATTGACAACTGCAAGCTTAAAATAGCACTGGAAAGGTATGAGGACAATGCCTGTCTTTTATTGTGCTCACTTGTCTATACTTGGTTTGTAACGTAATGACTTGTATGCTTTCAAGAATAAAGTTCACTGATTTGTGAAAACCTTTAAGTTCGGTTTTTCTTCGCTGTATTTCCTTGCACATCATTTTTCTTTTCTGACCCCTGTTGGTTTCGGGCCTGTGTCAATTGCATATAAAGACAAATAACGGAATCTGCAGAGATTTTAAGCACTGGAGAGACATGCAATGGCAGCAACAATAACTTTTATCTCAACATCCACTATGCTCATTCATAGCCTCTTGTATACTTTCTGTGCCATTGAGCCTCCTCGCATTTTACTCATTCTGGCCTGACAGCACCCTCGCTAGGGGCATTATGAAAGTGTCTGCAAGCAGGGGCCGGCATGCAGAAAAGGCGCAGTGGTAGCTTGTGCACGTCTGTAAGTGTACTAAACATGTTTGTCTGAGCAAAGCAGCCACTGAGGATAAAGGGTAACGCGAGTTTAAAGCAGTCACTGCTGTACATAAAGCGAAAAGGTGCTTTCATCTGCGAAATTGACTATTGGCATATTATTCCCAGAAAAAGAATGGATGAGTCTGTGATAGCAAATTCGTCATGCGCCACATGCTGAAAAAAAATAAATCGGTCGGCTTTCTCATTCTGTGCATTGTCACCGACACTCACAGGATTAATACGGCCACAGTTCAACACGTAGTGGAAACATCATGAACTATGTTCCGCATCTTGAAAGTTCAGACTGCTAGTTATTCTTGTCATTCGATCAGTGTCATTTGATCATGAACTTGATCAGCACTTGAGCAAAAACGGTGCTTAAGTGCTTCGACAGCTTGAAGTCTTCAAGTATTCAGGCCCCAATCATCACAAGAAGTTGTTTGAGATGATCCTAAGTTTTTCCGCCCTCTGCTAACTAAATTTGCCCTGCAGGTAACGGGTAAGAAAGACATTGCCAAAATGTTTTTACAGATGCTTTAGCCGCAAAAGATGGAAATATTTGGGTTTGTGCTGCATTTTTCAAGCATCGTATTGCTTTTTTGCTAGGCTAGTGTGTAACATAGCTTCAATCTGTAAATGTGCAAGGAAGCATCTGAGGATAAATGAGAACAATCTCTTATGCTTGTTTGTTTCTCGTGCACATAGTATTTTTTTGCGGCACATGGAATTTGTGACATAATGTTTGTTCGTGCCAATGTAGGTGTTACTTTGCACTTGGATTCAGTAAAGCAATAGAAGCTGCACAAAAAAGAAGGCCAGCCCTAGCCGGTGCTGCACTATAGCACCATCTGCTATATTCTGGGCTGGCATTTCTGACATGACAGCCTGCGCTCCTTGCGATGATGGGTGGGCAGGAAAGAGTATAGGTGGCTATGGCTCATTCATCTCAAAGGCTTTGGGCTTGCAGAGAGCATTTTTAACTTCTTGCTTGGAAGCTGCCAGCAGGAAACATAAGGTGTAATTATTTTATTCATTACAGCATAGTTGCTGCTTACTCAATCATGACGGTTATGTATCCTTTGCCTTAACCATGTGGTAAGCAAGTGCTATAATCCAAGTTCACTTTTCTGTGAACAGGTTAACTCTTTTCAGTGGTTTCTGTTGTATGGCTGACCCATCATCTGTGTCTGTGAAAATTCTTTGAGCTCTCCATATCATTTAATTACTCTATCATGACTGATGTAAATTATTCATGCTTTAGAACTTGTATGCTTAATGATTCAGGCCTCCTTTTTCATTGAGCATAGTATATTACGTTCTGCTAGCCTTCTTTATGGTCATTGTAGTTTTCAGGTACTTGGCTTACAATTTCTTTTTGTTGCCTGTCTGTATTGTTCTGTTCCCACATTCACCATTCTATCTTTGTACCCACCCATGTTCCACCCAGACTCCCTCAGCACCATACCTGCACAGTAATGCCTTGTTCTCTTCTGTTGTCTGTGTGGTTACACCTTCTGATGGTTGTTTCATTTTTCCTCTATTGAACCTGCCAGCATTCTCTGGATTGTGGATCAAGCAGGAAGCTGCCATACCTTGGGGGCAAAAGCTGTAGGCCAGGGGTGTCCTGAGATAAAAAAAAAAAAAAAAACTGCTGAACGTTAGTCGTGCCTAGGCACACAGATGAGAATCGAGAGCTGCAATGCAATGGCTGCACACCTAAATGCAGGCTGGACTGCTGAGAAGTTAGGCCTATTCTTGGCACCTGTGATTGGTTCGCTTTTGTCCCCAGGTGTTGTGCGCGTGGTGCAGCATGCATTGGCCTGTCACCAACATTGACAGGCCCTGACCGGCTCGCAGGTGATTGGCGCCGGGGAGCAGCCGATGGGCGGCATCACCCTGCCGCCGACGCACATGCCGCCGCCGGGCTACATGGGCATGGGCCTAGACGGGCTCAGCGTGCCCCCGCCCATCCCTGGCATGATCCCAGGCGTACCGCCACCAGGCTACGAGACGGGTGCTTTCCCACCTCCGCGGTTCACACACCCACCGCCGCCGCTGCCGGGAAGCGCCGGCGGAGGCGGCCCCGGTGGAGATCGCAGCTCATCGTATGGAGAAGATGGCCGATCGTCCTACTACAACGGTGCCAGCGGGTATGGCCAGTCGTACGGGGACGACGGTGGAGGCAGTGGTGGTGGCGGCTCTTGGTCGGGCCGGGAACGCAGTGAGCGCGGCCATGGCAGCGAGCGTGGAGACCGTAGCGAGCGGGGAGCGCGAACGGGACCGCGAGCGGCCCTCGTCGCGCCGGGAATACGATGATGAGGAGCGGCGTGAGTCACGACGCTACCGCGAGTACTACCGCGAGAGGGAGCGAGAACGCGACAGGGACCGGGAGCGGGACCGGAGAGAACGAGGAGGAGGCGCTGAGGACGAGTACGAGGAGACATCGTCGTCGTCACGCTACGAGCGGCGGCACCGCGAGCACCGCGGTGACAAGGAGGAGCGAGAGAGGCATCGGTCAGAGAGGCGCCGCCGCCACCACCGGGGTGGGGACGATGAAGAGGAGGAAGAGCGGCGCTCGTCCAAGCATAAGCACAAGCGATCCAAGAAGGAGCGCCCACCTGTCGAAGAGGCTGAGGCGCCTTCTGGCGAGGCTGGGGGCGCGCCTGAGGCAGCCGGCGATGAGTCGAAGGCCGACTGACATCCTGCGCCGGACGGTGAAAGTGTACAGTTTTGGCTGAATAGTGTCTGGGAGCAGCAGGTGAAACATTCAGACATGCTTGGAGGAGACCATGTCCAGAGATGCTGGAGAGTCTTGCAGTACAGCAGTCTGCTTAAAATGCAGTAGAAGCACTGTGCCTAGCACGAAGTAACGAAGACGAGGCATGGGTGCCAGTGATGTGTTAGTGTGCGATTTGCTTCCACAGCTGTTACTGCCCTACCTGGTTGCCAGCTTCACATGTGCTTGCTCTAGGAAACTTGCATGAAATGTTGTGGCTGCTACGGAGTCTCATTCACAGCTTCTTCAGCACTGCCAGGAATAAGTTTGAAATAAGTTAATCAGATTAAGGCCCTAATGGCAGGCTCATTGGATCGTCAAATTGGTTGCAGCTGCTATGTTTTATGCGAGCTCCCTTTACCTTGATGCATACATGCACTGTTAGCATTTGCTAGGGACAGCATCAGCAATGGTGGTGGAACTATAAGACATCGAAGAGGGATAATAGTAGCCTATGCTAAGACATATTTGCAGGCGTATATTTTTCCTACCTCTGGCTTTGCATTGGTCATCAAATTCGTTTCACTATGTACGGAGCTGACAGCTGTATTCTGGAAGGTCATTGCAGTGTCTCTGGCTGTGTCAGGCTTGTCAAGAACTTGGATGTGGTTGCATGTCTTTGAGGTGCTCACCACTCAATGTGTACAGTGCCTGCTGTTTGATTAGTTTTGGTTAAGCATTAAAATGAACCACATTGTTCACTTAATTGAAGAATTCCATGAAACTTTCACTGCATTTCTAAAAATTCCTGTTTAGTAATTATTTCCTTTCCTTTCTTTAATTTTGGCTTAGCATGCCAGGAATTCATGTTTACCTGCAGACGTTCTTCAACTCCTGTGCTATGCAGCCCAGATGATGTCTGCCAGAAGCCCCTTGTGCCATTGCACATTTTTTCTTATGGTATTCATGGTGATAACTTTGAAAAGCAGCCTTTGGTATTTTTTGTTTATTGAACTTCATGGGAAATATTAACAGCTTGTTTAAGTGTATGCTTGAAGTGCTTGCTATCAAGTTAATGTCCTAGGTACCAAAATTTTTTCTGCATTATGTCTTGATTTCAATTTTCAAAAAAAGAAAAAATCTTTTGTGCTTAATTAGTTTGAGTTGTAACCATAGAAATTTGTGCATAGCTACCTTGTGCACACAAGGATGTTGAACAAAAGTCCAGATTTCTGCACAAGCTAGAAATTAGTTTTGCCATGCATATGCATATGAAAGCTTCATGACGATTCTGTGGAGTGACTGATATACTTCTGTTTCTGTCTCTTTTGGCACTTCTGTTGTACAGGTCGCACATTTTAGCATTGTTATTGGCCCTCACGCACATGTCCAGTACGAAGGTCAAACTGTGTTTCCATGTTTATTCACGTGGCAGTAATTGGCTTTCAGTACCTTTTAGTGGGGCAGTTGTGCTCGCACACATCTAGGCTGTGTGTGAGCTGCCGCCAATTTTGCCTACAGGAATAGCATTAATGTCAAGTTGAAAGCCAAGCCATAGTTCGCTGTCATTTTCACACAAGCTTTCCAAAGTGTGTCACGTATGTCATTGTACTGTACAATTCGAATGGTTTCATGCACTGGAAAAAAGAAAACTCATCTTTTTAAAAATTATATTTCTGGGCGTACATCAGCCATGCATGTTCAAAATAATAGGTGTGTTAGTCAGTTTTGAAAAAAGCATACGTTAACGCCTGTTGGCAGTTCAGTGCGTCAGGTTGCTCATGCCCATGCCTCTCCATGCCCATCTGTGCTGATAAGAGTGTCATCAGTGTTTAGCCAATTTGCAGAGTTCTTTGCCATTGGCTTCCCATACCGGCCTCACATGTCACATTTCATCAATCACCCAACTGTTAATTTCAGACTCATTCCCTGCTGAGCTTGTTTTCCTTGAGGTGAGAAAATAAACTTATTATGATTATGTGACTAGTTTGTAGCTGTGTGCTTATTCCTTGCCTGTCGAATGAGGCAGTGATTCACGCAACTTTCAGTAGTGGTTCATAAAGTTGCTTTGCAGCATGAATCAAACGGCAGCAGCAGGCAAGTGTCACATCAACAAAAGTAAAGTTCAGATCGTACTTGAAAGTCAAGCCAGGAACAAATTGTTCATCATACAAATCGTGCTTTAAGCAATCTTACTCCAACAAAGAAATTCGTTGGGGAGAATACTGGCCCTGTTGTAGAGCGCAACTCATTCCCTTTGTGGTAGCTTGTATCTCTGGTGGACCACAGGCTGGCATAAGGCACACATGGCTGTCCATTGCATTGGGGCATATGTACTATATGTAAAATAAACTTATTATGATTATGTGACTAGTTTGTAGCTGTGTGTGTGTCAGTTCGAGAGCTTACAAGAAGGTGAGGAGCATGTG
The DNA here is from genome assembly GCF_023375885.2 of Dermacentor andersoni. Classification (NCBI taxonomy): domain Eukaryota; kingdom Metazoa; phylum Arthropoda; class Arachnida; order Ixodida; family Ixodidae; genus Dermacentor; species Dermacentor andersoni. Next base: position 125,361,257 of record NC_092817.1, on the reverse strand, counting down.
AAAACTTCGATGTGATGCGGTAAAACCACACACAACAGCTGGCCACATTCACAAAGCATTAAAGCAACCTGCTTCCGCCCATCATTTTTCATGTATTGTCATTTGCCATAAGAGACACTGTCTTCTAAATCTGCCACAAAATTGTTGCCAATGGAACATGTCTGTTATTTCTAATAACTGGGGCCTCTAAATTTACCAGCAACTTAGTGGGACACAAGTCGGCTGCTATGGTGGCTCAGCAGATTTAGCTTTCTCATGCTGAACATGATGCAAGTTTGGTTTCATACCGTTCTGGCCTTGTTCTGAAGGAGGTGAAATGCAAGGATGCTACTGTACCTCGATGTAAGTGTGCATCAGGTGCATTTTGGTGGTATAAATTAACTTGGAGCTCTCCGCAACAACCAAATTATTGCTTTGTGATGCTAAAACTCCATTATTCAGTCAGTCACTACCAGCAGAAGTATCTGCAGTTGACTGATGTGATATTCCCTATGTTTCCTTTCATGTTGATCCACCTCAACACACTGTCAAAAATGTTGGTGGAGCTGCACGTAAAGTTTCTGCATGCTTTCTGATTGTAGCAACCCCCACTCCCCTGCCTACTCCGTTCTTTTTTTCGGGACTGTGACGTATAAGATGATATGGTTAAAGGCAGATTGCCTTGCAAGCCCATACCACACAGATGCTGTGGCCTTGCAGTATGAAAGAACACATTACAATGATGTATGAAGTTGGAAAAGCAATGAGTGTGTGTGCCAAAATTTCCTGTTTCATATAAATACACATAAAGGGATGCTTGCCACATTGGCCCTGTGGCCATGGTGATCTGCTGCTGTGCACAAGGTTGCCGCTTGAACTCCCAGCTTCAAAGCCCCGTTATGTATTTGGTGGCAGATCGACTGCCGACTGTCAAGAAATGGACAGCCAGCACCTAGGCCCGGAAGACAACCTCGCTTTATTCTTGTAGAATGCACATTTTGTGCAGTTCTCGGCCAATCACAGGCGAGCAAAAATAAAAGGAAACGCGAGTCCAGGCAAGTGGGGCAACTGTATCTGATGGAAGCGTGAACAGAAAGCAAGCACCGCATATGAAATAGGCTGCATTCCAGTGAGGGCAGAATGCAAAAATACATGTGCACGGTACATTGCGTACACATTAAAGAACCCCGTCTGGTCAAGATGACAACTTTCACATTGAGTTTCATTATGCCACTGCTGCCACAAAGTATGCAGTAATAGTTCTTAGCGGGCTGAAGGGAAACTATGGCAGGAAGCATGTTGCATTTGTATACCATGACCCACTTAGCTCTCAAGGACAAAAGCAGTGAGGCGGGAATAACAAGATTGTACAACAGGATTAGGGTTGAGGAGACGCCACCAAACAACTTTTCCCTAAAACTTAGTGGAAAAATGAACAATGGCATTTTTCTTGACACTCCCCCTCAATGTTCCCTCAAAGTGTGGTGGTTTGAGTGTTTGGTACATCTTTACTTCATGTACAGATTGCATGAAAAATGAGGTCAAAAAAGAAAGCTATGTGTGTCTTCATCTCTCTGTTGTTCTTGTTTTTTGTTTGCTACGTGCCTAAAGTCAAGTTTGCTTGAACCCAAGTACAGTGGAAAAGTGACAAAGACTATACTGTCATCATTGCACCGTCAGGGCCACTGCAGTGCACTTTGAGCATGATGAAATGCTCAACCGAAGCCCATGACTATAGCATTCGCAAGTTGCTTTGAGATGTTGGACCTCATAATCTAAACTTCATTTGGAAACCAACACTAAATCAGTTTAATCTGCTAAAATATTCTTTCAAAATTCTATCCTCATTTACTTGGTGCCAGTTCCATAGTGATGAATGTTTACTGAAAAAAAAAGGAGGAAGGTCAAACTTCTCTTTTGCATTTTGTGTCGAATCTTCGGCATCTGTACCTCTGTGGGATTTCACGTACTCGAAGGTATTTTCTTGGATTTTGATCCTTTTGGCATGGCAAAAGTTCTTCAAACTTGACAGGTCGAGTTCTTGATTCCTTTATAACGCATTGTAGTCCTTTACCAATACGAAATTGCCTAGGCCCGAGTAGATTCTGTCAAAATCAATGGCAATACGGCGAGCTGCTACTGTACAAGAATTCCAGGGAGGTGTCTAGCCCTGTCTTGCTTGTTTGCATCCTTTCTAGCTTTCCAAGCCTTCTTCAGGATGTCTTTGCTATTGCAGACAGAAATTTATTTTAAGAAACTCTATGATTGTAGAAGCTCGCCCTGTGGCACACATACATTTATATAAAAGTGTGGAGGCTCTCCTTCCTGATCAACCATAAGCCAATGTGTATAACATGGGTATAAATGTCTGTCTGATGATCCATTCAAGGTTTGGCAGCTCGAATTCTCAAGATGCTCTTGTTCCTTGGTTGCGCCACAACAGCTGGTGAATGTCCATTGCAAGTTCTCTGTAATGTTTGTTAGCGTTTATTTATTTAGGATCATTGCATTGTGTCTATGATGGACTGGTCACCTGTCCAATACATGCATTCTGCATGTTTAGCTCTGTGTTTTGTTGGCATTGCACAGTTTCTTAACCTCTTCAGTTATCAAACTTCATTGAAATGTGTGAAGTGTTTTTTTCTGTGATCTGCTGTGAACTGCGGGGGGGGGGGGGGAGGAGTTTATATATATATATATATATATATATATATATATATATATATATATATATATATATATATATATATATATATATATACCGTATTTTCGCGATTCTAAGCACCCCCTCTATTTTCGCGAAAAGGTTAGGAAAAAAGTTTGCATGCGAATCTAAGCACCCCCCTATTAGGAAGAGCGCGTAGCCAAGGCTGCCAAACGCGCTTGCTCACTCTGGAATCATTGCTCGGCGGACCTGCAGGCACGCGGTCGGTGCTTCTGTTGGACGCGTTTTGTGGCGATCTGACCCCGGAGGTAAAGGCAAAGCTTCGGAACATCAATAGCGACGTGGTTGTGATTCCGGGTGGCATGGCGCCAGTGCTGCAACCCCTCGACGTTTCAGTCAACAAGCCCTTCAAAGCCAATCTCCGACAGGAGTACGAAGAGTGGGTGCGAAACCCTAACCGGAAGAAGACGCAGACAGGAAAGCTGCAGAAAGCGTCCCCATCGACCATCGCAAAGTGGATTTCGGACGAGTGGAAGAGGGTCCAAGTGGACGTTGTGGTCAAATCATTTAAGAAGTGCTCGATCACAAACAACTTCGACGGAACGGAAGACGACCTGCTGTGGGATACAGAGAGCAGCGGTTCAAGCGGTGCGACGAACTCGAGTGGCAGTGATAGTGAGTGAGCATCCTACACAAGCGGTGGGTTCACTGTCTGCACCGATTTTTCTTTTGAATGTTTGCAAAATAAAATGTTATTTCTCGCACCCATCTCGTCGCTATGTCGCAGCGAAAGAGGGAGGGGGGGGGGGGGCGGTCATCCTAGATTTTTCGAATCTAAGCACCCCCCCTCACTTTGGGCATCGCGATCGTGGAAAAAAGGGGGTGATTATAATCGAGTAAATACGGTATACACACACACACACACACACTGTATACGCCCGTTAATGTGGATCCGGTTTATTCTTGGTTTAATTTGATCCCGGCCGGTGCCTATACATTTCTAACTTCCGTTATTTTGCTCTCAAAATTGGCCTTCGCCAAATAATACGAGCCTAATTGGTCATCTTCGCCTCAATACAAATGTGTTATGCGGTGAAGTATACAAAAAATGAAAAGGAGCCACTGTCACGGGACGTAGTGCGCATTTCTTAATTATACAGGCGCGCACGCACCACCTACGGTCACGGTACAGACACCTAGATGCCTAATGAGTATACTAGAAGCCATTCGGAGCCGTTTCTGACGTTGCCATCGTGATTGCAGCCGTCGCCTCGCCCGTCATGCGTGTCTCTTATATGAAACCGGTAACGCGGCCGAGTACGCGTTCTAAACTATGCGCACGCGCGTCGTGCATCGAGAAGTGTAGAAAAAACAATCTGTGTATTGGGAAAGCTAGCGAAAAGGAAGGCGGTAAAATGAAAAAGAAAACTCGCGAGGACGTTAAAATCGAACAAAAGAGCGGGGGTCCAACTAAAACTCTGAAGGCCTGCCAGTAAACTTATTAAGCGTCTCGAGGTTCGTACTGTGACCGGGGACGGCGCATGTGGGTGTGTAAATTAATTTACGGAAGACGTGCTATGTCCTGTCACAGACACCTCCTACTCACCCCCGCTTGGTATGCTTCACCGCATAATATGACTGTATTGCCGGCAAAGCTAACTTTGATGCTGTCACGTGAATTAACGGCGCGTTTTCTTTTCGTTTAATTCAACCTGCCGGATAATTCGACCAGTTTCGTCGCTCCCGTAAGGCACGAATTAACGGAAGTCGACTGTATGCTATTTCGTGCTATTTTGCATTCACTTATACTTTTTGGTATGTTTGCTTTCTTTTAAACAAAAAGAAAGAAAACGTTCGGCAGTAGGTTACACTCCTGTAACACATGAAGGCGAAAGCCTGCTGGGCACACTTGGTAATGCGCCGTGTCCCATCGTCGCGTTGCTGTTTTCGCAGTTCGGCTTCGGCTCGTTTTCGAAGCTTAGCTGCGGCTTCGCACGCTCGTATAGCGGGGTCAGACTCGCGCAAACGACGTTTCGACTTTACGTTGCATCCTCTCTGCAGGGAATTGGAACGTATGCTGCTCTGTGTGTTGTATGGGTGATACCAATGAATGTATGCACTGTTCGCTTCCCTTTGGTGAGCGCAATTGTAGCCTCAGGATTACGGGGGCACGAGCCATTGCATTTTTTGCTTGCTTACGGAGGTATGAGCTATTCAGAAGGTCACGTTTTTCTTTCTTTGTTTGTTTTTTTGACCATGCGATTAGGCGCCACGTTTACATCGTATGCTTGATTCCAATGAATGTATGCACTGTACACTTCATTTTGCTGAGTGCTTGTAGCCTCTGCATTACGAGAGATAGGGATGAGCCATTCCACTTTTTGCTTGCTCAAGGGGGTATGAGTCATTGCTGCTGATGATAGTTTCTGTACCATTGGACCGGGCGACGCTTTCTTTTCAAGGTCATCGGGGGTATGAGCCATTAAGCCTTAAAAAGTATTCACTACCTAAGGCTATAGCAGACAAAGCATTAAATTTGCTCTGCTGCAAAGGTCCACCTTGTATATGCCAACGCATTTAAAAGCTTTCATATAAGACCTGGGTCTTTGTGCTTTACAAGTAAGAAGGCGTCTAGTGAGAGGAGGCGATATGTAAAAGCATGTTTTAGCACTTGGCACCCAGTTTTAGTATTTGGAAGAGGTCCACTAACGTTCATCTTTGTGCAGGAATGGTGTGAAATTATGGGTGGGTGTTTTAACTGCACAAGCGAATATCTGAAAACTAATTAAAATGTTTCTTTATGGCTACATACATACATGTGTGTATTGGTGTGTATAATATTTTGGAGCAAAAGTAGACATTCATTGATTACCCTTCTGGTTGATCAATGGCTTACTTGCAATGACTTTTCTTGATCACAATTAATCGAGGTCACATGAGAAAAATTGGGCAAGTGTCAGCGCTTACATATATTCCTGCTTCACTCGCTCAACAACAAGAAAGCATGCGACAGGTTGAGTTTCACTGTTCTGACTATTTGCACCTGTTGGTCTTGTAAAGACGAAACCTTTTTCGAAAGAAAGAGCAGGCTTTGTTGCAGGTGATGGACAAGGTCTTTGAACAAGAGAGACAGTCCGTCACCTTGTTTTAACCTTTTTCTATGTCTTGTGGGGTGTTGTTTTTCATCTGCGCTAGTGGCACATAGTCACCATGGGGGATCGGCAAAGAATTGGGTGTCTTACGCGAAATTATTAGAATAAGGGGGGGAAAAACTGTTTTAGTGGGGAAAGATGCAATATTGCATTGTTTTCATAGTTGAACACTCATCATACTACTTGAGTGAACTGAAAAATGGATAAATAATGATCAGTAATTTACTTTTTTAGGAAGACAGCCGATGTGTGTAAAAAACAAAGTCTAATTGCATTGCAAAAATTCCAGTGGCTGTGCTCCAACGTGGAAACCCCCCCAAAAAAGGCATGATGGGGAGATTCATGCTGAGGCCAAGTTAGCTTCAGGGACCTCGAGCAACCTTCTCACTCAGGAAAATTGCCACCAAGGTAGCAGAAAGTGCTTAATTGCTTTGGGTTAACCGCATTGTATGCATCAAGGAGATACAGAAATTTAGTGCCAGGATACGGCAGCATAGCCTCGTTAATGTGTGCATTGCAAGTACACTCCTCCCATCCTCTTTCTTTTGTTTGCACGCTACTCCATGCGTGTTGCACTTTGAGGCAGTCAAGGGAAAATCGAACTGCTAGTGAGTACCTCTTCAATGCAGCTGTCACAACTGTCAATAATCAAAGTAACTCTCTACTTCTAGCTTATTTGTCACTGCATCTTGACCTTTGATTGTGTTCCAGCATTACAGGTGAGCTCCTGAACAGGTATTGTTCGTGGAAAGCCACATCTAAAAGCTGACAAGAGGTAGTTTTCTTGAAAGAAAAAACAGGACGTGTAGGTTCCACTAACCCACCTAGGCGATTTTCATCAAGAAGGGCACTATACATGGTCTCCTTGCCCGCTTCTAGCTTCTCGTGGCTGCCAGTAAGATGATCAGAAGCAGCCTGTGTACACAGTAGTACAGTATAAAAACAGCGTGTGCATATTTTGCACATGCTCATAGTGTTTATTGAGCATCCTTTGTACCACACCATCTTTCAAGGCTGCCTAGCATCACACGAGGTGTTTAATCGGAAGCCTCAAAGGCCAAGCCTCTCCCTTTTCTATTACCTCTTTTTCTTATGCCAGTGTAGGGTGGCAAACTAGATGCTCATCTGGTTGACTCCCCTGCCTTTTATCTGGCGCTGAATTTTTGTTAATCATGACTATATAAAGCCTGTAGGCTTTACATTGGGGTGTCGCAAACTATCATGCACCAAGATTTAAAAATATGCAAATGCCACAAAGCTGGACGAAACCAAGGTAATGTTGTTTGCCGTTGCTTAGAGATACTCAGATTATTTATTGCTTTCTGCATAATTACATAATTAGTCTTAATTAGCCAACTTCGCAAATGTTGTATTTCAATGAAAAGTGTCAATGAGGAAATTGTAGAGCAACATGAGAAACTCCCAATACAGCTTTCCGTTTCTCAATACGTGCTACATAAAAGTGTTTTTCCAAGCGTGAAAACAGCCTGTAAATACACGCAAAGTGCCTCGAGCTGCCAGTCATGCAGCAGTGTTGTGCGTGTTCGTGGGCTTCTTTCATGCTCGGAAAAATGTGTTTATGTAGCACGTATTGAGCAACAGAAAGATGCATCGGATGTTTTTCATGTTGCTCTGCAATTTTCTCATTCACACTTTTAATCTGATTATAACATTCAAGTTCATTAATTAAGACTAATTATGTAATTAGGCGTAATGCAAAAGATTATCTGAGTGTCTTCAAGCAACGGCAAACAACATTACCTTGGTTCTGTCCAGCTGCGTGCCATTTGCACATTTTTAAATCTTGCTGCAGGATAGTTGGCACACCCTGTGTATACACATATATGTGTATGTAGCACTAATGATGGTCGTCTGCTCCAGAACACAGTCAGTTGCATTTCGCTCCTCAAAGAGGCAGAACATGTGTTGAATAAGCTCCTGAACAACACTTTTCAATGTTGTGATTGAGCCGGTTTAAATCATGTGGTTAATTTATGGCTGCTTTATTCTAACCAGGAACTTAAAAAATAAACTCTGTGACACAATAACTGGCATATCTATGAAGGCCGTTTGTATGTACAACAGAAAAAAAAAAAGGAATGTTTGCACCTTTTGCATAAAGTGTCAAATTGAACGATGAATACATGTCTGTCGTCGGCAGAAAATTCTAAGCAACAGGGACGCCAGCTGAGCCAGTGCTTCTTGATATCCACTGTCTGTTTCTGCAGTAAGGTTTTTTTTTGCCACCACAAAATGATCTGAGTAGCAGTTTCAGCAGAATGGCCCCGCAGGTCCTCATGAGACCCCTTGTACATAATTATGCAGGTTGCCTTCATTCATTTTGAAATTAAATTGAAAGTGATAACATAAAATATTCAACCCCAATATAATATAAAATACATGGAAGTGGTTTAGTAATATTCTTGCTGTCAGCTTTTATTAAAATTTACACTAATTAGATATAGACAGTCATGTCATCAAAGATGACAAAAAGCACCCGTTAAGTGCGCATCGAATCTTTTGTTAACCCGAAAATTCAGCACAAAGCCTCAAAACACCGATGTATCAAGCAATGTTTTATATTCGCCTCCACGTTTAGGCAAAGACAATTGTTTAAGACAACAAAAATTTTAAAAATGAGGGGACAATTGCTTTCCTGATGTACATGGAGACGTTACTTCCAGCATCTAACCAACACAACTTAAAAATGCATTTTTTATGCTTTTAACAAACGAGTTACCAATAAGAATGGACATGAAAAGCAATCATGTCCCTGAGCTGTGTTCAGGTCTGGGGAGATATGATTATGAGGCACGCCGTAGTGGGGGAGCCTGGGTTAATTTTAACCGCCTAGGGTTTTTTAACATGCACCCAATGCACGGTGTTCTTGTATTTCACCCCCACCAAAATGCAGCCACTACAAATGGGGTTTGATCCTGCAACATCAGGCTTAGCAACACAACACCAAAGCCACTAAGCCACCACATTGGGTAGGTCAGGGCCAGGGAGGATATGCATTCAATATGCATTAGTGCTTGTGGTTTTGCAAAGCTTATCCAAGATAACATTGCAGTGACGGCGATTATTTTTAGCGAGTTATGCATTGGTGCAATTCATTACCATCATAAAGGAAAAATGGGTCACCAGGGTGAAAACATGCAGTGCCGAGGTTACAGTACAAGAAATGGTTTGCTATTGCACAATGGGTAATAATTACAATTTATTCAGCCACTGTTAACACTGCAATTTCTCTTCACATCAGTGCGAAGAAGGCTCACAATTTTTCACATTGTCACTGCAGGGTCACAGCAGCCAATGCAGCACAAACACAGGACAGCTGCTTATTCTTCACTTGCTTTATTTGAAAGGTGCTCATAATTTGTATCCAAGTGAATACGGTGTTCATGCCATAATTGTGGGCTGATGCAAAAGTGTCCCTGTGATAGGAAGCACATAATTCGTGCAGACAAGTAGGTGTCATGTTTCTCCACGGTGGAACAAGTGCAAACGCACACACATAAGAGCGTAAATATAGCAGAGAAGAGTGAAAAAGGAAGACGCAATGAAGCAGTGTATCTCATGACTGAGGCAACTGCTCAATGGGGGTGAAGAACTTGAAATCCTTGGGGAATAGCTCGGCAGCACGGGGGTACATGAGCTTGTAAGACTGTCGTATGGTCACATCTGCCACACCTGCGATGTCCCCGATTTCCTTTTGAGACTTCTTGTCCTCGGATGCTTGTGAAGCCATGTAAATGGCAGCCGCTGCAACTGAAATGGGACTCCTGCCAGGAACAATGTCCAGCTCAACAGCTTTGCGAGCAATGTGCGTGGCGGCCTTTTGAACAGACGATGGCAGACCCAAGTTGGAACAGAAGCGGGACATGAAGTCTCCCGTTGTGATCAGGTCCACGCTAGTCTCCAAGGCCTTGAGAATGAGCTTAAAGCAACGGCCAATCTCCTTTTTGGAGACTTTCGACACGGCGCATATCTCCTTAAACGTACGCGGCACTCCTTCCTGGCGGCAAGCTATGTACAGGCATGCGGATGCGATTGCATCGTTGCTGCGCCCTTTCAACGTCTTGCCATCGTGAACTTGCTTGAAGAGAAGGTTAGCTCGGTCCACTATGGTCTTCGTCAGATTGATCCTGTCTGCCATATTGCTGATTTCTCTGAATGCGTTCATGAGGGCTCTGTCCCCGCTGCTCATCGTTTTGCGGTTCTGATACTTGGCCGTGCCAGACTCGTCGAAGCTGGCGTCACCCGTACCTTTGCCGATCATCGTGGCCAGGTCGCTGCCATTCAAGAGAGGATTTTCGGACGCTCCGACTCGGGCTGGGTCGCTGTTGCTTTTCTCGTTGGAGAACACTCGCCACTCCGTGCCGACGTCCACTATCCTGTCACCAACGACGAGTCCGCACTGAGGGCAGATCATGTCGCCTGCCCTGTAATCCTCCACCAACGCAGCATCCGGGTGGTCGGGGCAGAACACCCTGGAGTTGGGACCGCGAGATCCAGATGCCATAGCTGAGCGGAGAACGTTGCCTTCGGCGAGGAACTATCGCCAACGCGTTCACAATACACGAGATCACGTACAATAGCAAATGCAAAACATCTGAAATCCAGCAGGCTTCAATGAGACGGTGCACCCAAGCGCTTTTCGTTCAAAATTACGCCTGCTGGAAGGGACGTGCGCCACCACGACACACAGCCCAACGAACACCGAAAGGTTGCGAGCAGTTGTTACGGTTGCGTACGAAACCCATCTAGAATATTCCAACCCATAGAGTTTCCTTGTAGGAAACTCTATGTTCCAACCCTCAGTAAGCTAACTGCGTAGATGGCGCCACAATCCGACTTTGCGGCCGTGGGTTTCTTTTTTGGCGTGTGTGCTCTTGTACAGAATAAAGAACCAACTTTCTCTTGTGTGAGCTACATATGTGGAAAGCAGGCAGCATATATTCTTCAACTATTTAGAATCTCCACCATTCCACGCTCGCTATGTGTAGCAAAAGAGGTCTCTGCAGCCAGAGGAAACTCTTGTTTCCGCCATTCTCGAACATGAAGGTAATCACAAATTACATAGCACCAAATAGTTTGAAGTTTGATTTTTCTTCTTTATTTCCCACTACTCGCGCACTGCATTTTATAGCACAATAATTGTCTTCAAACAAAAACATTTCGTGTGATAGCTACAGCACCCCATGACGGCAAAGTTTGACGCTGGGAAAGTGGCGCCCTCAAGTGGTTTTGGAAGATTAGACAGGCTTTAACACACCAGTGGCCCAGCTGATGTAATCGTCATCAATCGTCACAACAACACGTGGCTAATTGTAATATTACCCATAATGCATTGGTCACTACGTCATCATTTGGTTGCACCGTCATGGCGTCTGTCTGTGTTTATGAGCGGATGATATGCGGTTGACGAAAGTACTTTCGAGTCGATCGCAACGGCGTGGGAAAACGACGAACTGTTCTTGATGGGTAGTTCTCAATTCGCTTGCAGCGATGGATATTGACAGTGATTTAGACCTTAATTTGCTGCAACAGTTTAGCTGCCTAGGAACGACCGACCGTGATGTTTTAATTTGCCAACTTCAGAAGGTACTTGGCTACCAGCTCAACACTACAGAATGTGCGTTCTTTCTGGACATGAACAATTGGTGAGTCTTATGAAGCGCATGGCACGCGCAAGCGTTGACAGTTGGTCGTTCATGCACCAGCGTTAGGGTTAGGCTCTACTGCATTACTCATCTCGTGATGCTAAACGATTGCAGGAGCTTGCATTGCACATAACGTGAGGTGATTGGGCTTTCCGCGCATAACAACAGTGCATTTTTATTTCCTTGAAGTCATTGGCAGTGGTTTTATTAACTTTTCTTGCGGTCCCAGCGTACAGGTGGCGAAGCGAAACCACTCGACAGAACGTAGCGTCACTTCTAAACAGCTGCAATTCCATTGCATTGCCCCTTGCTTAGAGACCAGAACATTTTTCTCTTCCCCGATAAGCAAGTCGCAGACCTGTCATGAGGCGGCGTCGTCGCATGATATCGGGCACGCGTGAAACTAGCCGTACTTTTTTACTTTACGCATTGGTTTCGCGTTGTGTACAGGAACCTACAAGCTGCAGTCTGCTCCTATTTTGATATCGACGCCCCCAAGGAGAATGGACCCTCTATGACCCTCATAAAGGATGTTACCATTGGCGATGGGGAAGCTGTACCTCCGAATACGAGGTTCATCAAGACGTGGAGGATACAGAACACAGGTGAGGTAACCTTGCGCTCTCTCCGATTGCGTCACGACCATTCATATTCTACAGCACGCATTCGGCCCGCTGCGCTTGCATAGGAAGCGTAATTTTTTTTTCTTCTCTCTTCCCCCTTGTTCACGTATATCTGAATATCGGCGTTGTTTCGTAGTCGTTTTTGCACTAGAAAAATTGAAGGTTTCAGCTCCTGGCTGTTGCGACGAGTTTCTTGCCGACCTAGTATTATTTCACATCAATAACTGACCTATTGTCTTACGTGTTTGGATCGCTCGTTGGGAGCGGAAATGTGAACAGTCAAGAGGTGTTCATTAGCTATTTCATACTTTCTTTTTATTTTGATTTTGATTTCGTTTTGCTGATTCGTGCGTTATGGACAGATGCACACCATATTCTATGCTTGTTTACTGGTTATCAGATATGTAAGCAGAAATCGGCTGCTGTTGGTACGCCTTACTTGGCTGGTTTGCAAAGTTATGCGCAGCCTCAGGTTCATAGCTTATTTGTACACATATTTTAATCTCAGTACTGACATAGTATATGCATTTGTGATGGTAATGACCGATTTTTTAGAACATGCATTGAGCATAATGTATGCATTTATGAAGATATGTTATGGCTGTACTTTTTTACTGCAAGAAAGCTTTCATGAGTTAGAAAATGATGTAATCGTGTTTGCTCATTCATCACGCTTTATTAGAGAGACAGCATGATTAAATCTAAAAATATATATATATGTATAACCGAGCAGGCGTGCTTGGTATTAAATTAGCGATCAGATGGTTTAATGTCTGACATTTTAGCTGCATTTACTTCGTGCAAGCAAATAAATAATAACTGCATCATCAGATTGCCCTGCCACACTTTAAAAAATTCTTCAAAGTTAGCAAAATTAATGCTCTTATAAAATCTCATTTCCATAATAACTGGGGCTGCTTGCAGTAAATGAGTTTAGGTATTCAAGGAATAACTGGAACATCTGTTCTCATGTTTGCACATCTTTACAGCATTGTTCTTTTTTAAATTATTTCTTATTTTGTTGGTGATTTGCACATGGTCTGCTTCCTCTTTGTCAATTTGTTACCCCTAGGGGACACTGACTGGCCGCCTGCGTGCTCGCTCAAATTTGTTGGCGGTGACCACTTAGGACACATGAACAGAGTCAGCGTGGAGAGTCTGAGGCCAGGCCACACGACAGACGTTTCTGTGGAAATGTCAAGTCCTGGAAAGCCAGGTGTTTACCAGGTGTGTATGTTATTTATTTCTTTTCGATGACAATAGCCTTGTTGAGTTCTCTAAGATCGACGCAAAGTCAAATGGAATTGTCTTTCTTCCGAACCATGACAAGTGGAGAGATCCACTCGGACGCTGTGACTTGTGCGATGATATCAGCTGATTCCAGCCGTTGCAGCTCGGTGGAGACTTGCTTACGGAGAACCAGAGGTAGAGGACGCAGTTTCGCTAAGACTGGTTGCACTGGAACTCAGAGACGAACATCGTGGATGAAGCCCTTTACAAGTCCCAACTGTCCTGAGAACAGATGGGTGAACTCTGTTGGAGCGTTGTGTGGAAGAGACGGAAGCTGAACGCTTGGGTCAGCTGGAACTCCTGACACTTGTTGACATGTGAGCGAAGACCCTTGAATGTCAATGCCCAAAGCATGGATTGTAAGCTCAGACAAGTCTGTAGTGGCTGATTCTGTATCAGTGGTAGCGGAAACAAGCTGCGTTCGAGTAGGGGACTGTCGATGCGTTTGGCTCCTCGAACGGAAAACTGAAGCGTAATGACCCACCTTTCCGCACGCACGGCAGGAAACGAGTTTGGCCGGACAGCCTGGATAGGATGCGATGTGGTGAGGTGAACCACATCGGTAGCAATGGACTGCGATGTCTCGACTGGCTTCGCTGAGTTTGGGCCAGGCGCCATGTAGGCGATTTTCCGCCATGCCTTCGAGCGCCATCTTGAAGCCGTCAAGTCGAGGGAGAAGGGTGGTGAGAACCGCCACCTTGCGCGCCCGGGCGAGGAAGGTGAAGGCTGTCGACGCCAACTTGGTGTTGCGTCGAGACGCGCTGAACAGACGTGCTGTTGAAGACTTGAAGTTCCTTGTCAACTTACTGTACGCTTCGTCCGATTTCCCCGGCTTTCTTGAGCCTGAGGGATGATCCTTCGTAGAGTAACCTTTCTCGTATTCTTGCTGATGCGTTGCCTTGCAAAATTTGGTCGCGAAGGGACTCGTCGTGCCAAGTGCCGAATGCACAAGCAGGCGCTAGCCTTTGTAACGTGGTGACGAAGTCCTGAAAGGTTTCCCCGGGTACTTGCTTTCTGTCCCTGAAGGTAATGCGGTGCACCAGGGGATTGGTGCTTTCTTCATAATGTCGGTTGAAGAGGTGAAGAATGTCTTCAAAAGTTGCAGTTGTCAGGTCTGTTTGCGATGCCAGGTCGTAGTAGAGCCGCTGCCCCTCGAAGCCCAAGTTACTGAGTAAAATGGCTTTCTTCCTCTCGTCTTGTAGTGCCTCATCTGGTCGCCTGGAGAAACGTGCAAAAAGAATGTTTCCACATGAGCCACGGTACTGAAGGAGTACCGGGTAATGCAAGGAAAGGCGGCACGGGGGGTGCGAACGCCATGCTGGGCACCAAGAACAAAGGCGGGGGAGTTGAGGTGGACGAAGTCGAAGTAGACGCAGTGTCTTGCATGCCGGAAGCAGGATAGGAGCATAATTAGAATGGCAAGGATATGTAGCAAGTAGAGTAAACAGTTTACCTCGTCGCCAGTCTGTAGTAGCTTCGACGGTGCGGCCGGACGCAGGACGCATGAGGCCTAAACGGCCGGGGCACGGAGCGCCACAGAGAAGAGCTGGACTGCTCGAGCCGGGGACCAGACAAAGAATGACTTTATTCCAGCGAGGGGAAACACAACAGGTGTACTTACAGCTTTTGGCGCTGAGTGGCGCCCTGATGTAACCGATTCGAAATTGAAACTGGAAGCCAACACAGGATATTACACTGCACCTTTCCTTTTCTTTTTGCCATGCCTTGAAACTGGCTAGTGCCATTTGCCTTCATTAAAATGTTAAAGACAACGGCAAAATCAGATATTAGGCCGAGCTTGCATTAGTGTGTAATTGCACTTTCAATTAAAACTCAACCTGGAGGCCAAGCTACAGTGGTAAGCGGCATTTTTGCTCGAGCAGCATTGTTGTAACAGCATCAGAAGTGTATTGCTATGCTAAGTAACAAGAGTAAATGAAATAACCCTTGTTTCTCGACATCGAACAATCAGTATGTGGGCCACACACACATGCACATACAAACAATGTAGTGCATGTGTGCATGACACTATTGTGTGTTGTCACATGTGTGAGCCATGGCCATGAGGTGTATTGGCTAACACTTCCAGGTTTAACTCCAAACTAACTTGTTCACGGACTAGTGGGCACACTTTTCTTGAAAACCGAGTTTGTGCGTTGCATATGGGTAAGACATAGAGGTCTATGTCATTTGTGTTTCTTAATGTCCTGTCCACTTGCGAACTCTGTTTTCAATCCCAGGTTTAGGTTAAATACCCAAGAAAAAAAGTAGACAAGGGGCAACTGCTGACAGGCCTCAATCGGCAGAGCATTGCAACCGTCCTGCAGAAGTTGTAGGTTCGACTTCCACTGGCATCCAGCTGTCTTCCATTCATTTCCCTCCTGTTTGTTACTTCTAGATTTAAATTAAATGTGTTAATTTTCCTTATACACTTCTTAGCTTCACTGTGTGTTGGCTTCATAAGGTTTTCGAGCCTGTGATGAATGACTAAAAGGTCTGAGCGAGGTCTCGTGCGTGGCAGACCTTGCATGCATCTGTGCAGTGCACCTTTCGGGAACTCCCGCTTATGCTTGTTTTCGTGGAACTTGTGCAGAGATGAGCACACAGTTTTCTTTTCCGCAAGCAAACATTATGGTGACCTCTTCCTCAAAGTAGCATGCCAGTGAATTGCTGCTGGTCTGTATCGGATTGCACAGGCCATACAGTTCCACTAAGCAGGGGGCCACTGGTTGTACCTGCCAAAGATCTCTCGGGCTCTTCTGTGATACGGGACCTTGCATGTGACAACAATCTTTGTTCTGAGACTGAGTATCAAGTACGACATAAGTTCAACTACTGTCTTTGAAGTTGGGTCAAGATGAATGAGTACAGGAAATTTAGGCTTCAGAAAAATTTTTAACAAAATTTTCCACCTGCTGTAAAAAAGAAAGCTAAAGGCAGTTGAAGTGAGCTGTATTCTTGAACAAACAGTTAGCGTCCTTAAAGGGGTCCCAAGCCACCCCTCGGGCTTGGTGAAATAACATAGTCCGCGGGTAGCATTTGCTGCTGTGAACACCGCATCAAGTTTTACTGTCGTATGCCATGCTGGAGCTCGCAAGCCTATCGTGAAATAACCTTTCTCTCAATTTCTCTCTTTTCAACAGAAGGCCCTGTCCTCACTCTCTTCTGGACGCTTTATTTCATCATCGGACATTTTATTTCATCATTCCCTTAGACTGCTGCTATTGGCCGATAGCCGACATCAAGCTGCGGTCGGCTACATGGCGTAGATACCGCGGTAGCCACGGGGCGCTGCCACGTGTCCACTGGCTAAGCATACTGCAGCTTGCTGAGGACAACCGCATTTGGCTTATGTTTAGTGCATCGTAGGCACCAAAGACGGAAGTCGTGGCATCTCCAAAATGAAATTTGAACTTCGCGCCATGGTGACATTTAGAAGGCAGAGCGTTGTGGGCACGTCCCACTGCGCCATAGCCTTTGAAATGCTAAGCATTGAAGAATGGACGGGAGCACAGCAGAGGCCGTGTTTGATTGCCAATAACTCTGCTTCTGCTGGACGCATTCAAGTACCTTTTGCGGCAAAGTATTTCTGAAATAGCCTATTTTCACTTCAAATGCCTTTCTCCACTTCGATAAAAAGTGGTTCAGCGCGCCGTTAAAAAAAAAACATGTCACGTGAACTACTCTGGGCGCGCACTGATTGTCAACAGTTTTACTACAGTGTAAGCATTAAAAATGTAGTGATGACAGTGCTGGAAATGTCAGGTGATTGTAAGTAACATACCCATTCTTTCTGCATGTAAACTGTGCTGCTTCTAAAAAAGAAATATAAAAAAAATTTTGGAGGTAAAGGAAGGGGTGCTATGCAGTTCCTCTGTTTCATTTGAATAAAGAAGGTTACAAATATGAACCCAGTTTCTCAATAAGTGATATCATGGTGCTTTATTTTTTTCTTTCTTTTTCAAGCTAGATTTGATTATTGAATGTTTCCCTGCCTCGGCCTGTCTGAGTGGTGGTAGTGACCGTGGTGTTCTGCTGATGAGCACAAGGTCACGGGTTCGATTCATAGCCATGGCAACTGTATTTCAATGGGGTTGACATGCAAGAATGCTTGTGTGCTTAGATTGCACAATAAAGAACCCCTGGTGGTCAAAATTAATCTTGAGCTCTCTAGTATGGCATCTCTTAGGGCCCCAGTGTTGCTTAGGTGCATTAAATTCATATGAATGAATCGATGAATCAACCCCTCAGAGGCATGAACCATAACAAGGCGATCTGGTTATATGAATGGTGAGCTTAATTCTGTTTGTGGATCAGCTGTGGTGTATTGTTATGTCCACCTTTGAGTCACCATATTTGTTTGGTTCCCCTCCCCCAGGGCCAGTGGCGGATGGCCACGATGGGAGGCCAGGTGTTTGGTGAGGTCATCTGGGCCATCTTGACAGTGGCCGAAGGGGGTCTGCTGGCAGTCACCCAACAGATGGAAGCCTTCCACCAGCTGGGCTCACCCACCCACAACAGCGTGCCCTGCCCCACAGCTGCCAACCCCTTCGCATCGCCTAAAGGTAGTTGGTGTGGCCAACTGCTCCTCAATTTGTGCAGAAATTTGCATACAGTATTTGCTTGCGTAATGACCATATTCGCGTGATGATCACACCTCTGAATTTTGTTGTCAAAATTCAATTTTTTTTTCTTTCCCGTGTAATGATTGCACCCCAAACTTATGCGCACACGAACTTATGCACGTGTGCACGCGAACTTATGCACACGCGATATCGCTGAGGCGATATCACAGCGATATCGCGTGTGCCAAGTCTAGCTAATGATGATTGTGCTTACCATCTGGTAAATGCTACGCGAACAACTCTTGAAGACATACCAAGCGGTCTGCATGCACCCAACATTAATAAGCAGATGCCCCATTTCATTCCTTTCATCACTTTCCGCACTTCCATGAAAAAAAAGAAGCTAGAATAAACTTGCCTTGGCTTTATTATTTGTAGGCTTTATAATGGTTGTGGTCAACAACAACAAAAAGGCGCTTTTTGATTCCTCTCGTTTGCACTTGTGGGCCGCAACAAATCGCGAGCGGCAACGATAGTAGCCACGTTTACACTGATACGTTAGAAGTGTACCCTAGTCACATGCCGACGCTTGTAACGCTTGTAACACAGCTAAGATATTCGCCTACCCTTAGTGGAAACGTGCCGTATTAGGATAGTAGTGAAGACAAATGCCTCAGTTTCCGCAGCATGCCCGCCATGTGTTTCTATGTCACTGGCAGCTAAGCGTCCTCATCTCTGTTTCTCTCCCATAAAGGTGGACATGGCTACGTTATTGCCGCAAACTTGCCGATATTAACGATATTATTCATTACTGATACGGAAGAAACTGTTTCTATGCACGTAATGTACTTACGAGAAGAAGAAAAATCGCGTCTGGTGCGTTCGGCTTGCTCCGCCGGCCGCCATTTTTGTTTTGGTGTCCCGCACTGTTACAGCGGCAGCCACCTGTTTGTTGACCCGTTGTGATCCCGCAGCAAATGCGGGATGAAAAAAAAATGTTTTTTTTTTCTTTTTGCAGAAAATTTAACCCGTGCAATGATCGCACCCCTGAATTTGGGTCACTTTTCTTGGCAAAAAAGTGCCATCATTATGCGAGTAAATATGGTATAAGCCGATCTGAAGCACTTCGTAGCAAATGCCAAGCCGTCGAGTGTAGTGTCTCGTTTCATCTGGTTGCTGGAACATTTCAATCCTATGGCATCAACGATAGTAGTGAATCCATCCTTTACATACACATTTTTTGTCAGATGAGAATCTACTCATGTACCACTCATGTAAAGTGGAAGGGGTGGAACTCAGCTGCTCTTACCTGGGATGTTGCCTGAGCATTTTTACTTCTGTATTACTTCACACATTCTTGCATTTCTTCTACAGGGAGAAACAATAGCTAATTTGTTCTCTGTGTGCACATGGGTGGGTAATAATTCCTGACTGTAAAAGAATGGGAATTTTTGGGTATCCATAAGTAATCCACCGAGGAAAAAAAGAAGAGTTACACTGTTTGCAGCATAAAAAACTGTAGCTAAAGAAGTTCTCTTTATTATGGTGTCCATACCTGTTAAAAGATGCAACCAGGTAGCTGACATTCAGAACATTTCTGGATTTATAAAGAAGTGCGCACAGCTACGAACCAAACAGCAGCAAAGTATTGAGAAACATTCACAATATGTAGACAACAGTACTATTAGTAAGGGTTCCTGCAAAATGGGGTATATTTGGGTAGAAAAGCCTGCTTATTAAAAAATGAAAAGTTAGTTGCATTCGGGAGTGCCACTCAGCATGCAGAGACTGTTGCATGTGCCTGGCAGTCTTGCAAGAAATGATTGTTTTCTTCCTGAAATTTTTTTTCCTGCATCTTAGTTTCAATCTGCCCACTCACAGATCTTGTGCTACTTACGATTGAATTTTATGTTGGTCTTCTCAAGGTAGTAACACTTGGAAATGCAAAAACGTTCTTGAAGAATCTTCTCAACAATGCTGTTAGCCAAGCTAGTTAGAGGTCTTCCTGGTTCCAATCAGATGTATGCACTAGAAGGTGCCTGCAGTGTTCCACTGTGGTGCTGCAATCAATATCAGCGCCAACCATCACGTTTCTGGTTGCTCTAAGGTAGTCAACAATGTCCTCTTGACACTGCTGTTAAGCAACAGTTCCTTGTCTCCAGGTGCATCATGGGATTCAGCTCCTTTAATATGGTAGGATCAGAAAGTGGCCCCTGTCCGTTTCCAATCACGACGTGGTGCTTGTGCTGCTGTGAGCTGAGCCTGGAGAGCGTGCACTAAGCAGCCATCACCGCTGGATTTCATCCGCTATCACACTGAGAGTGAACACGCAGAATTGAAATTTGCTGACCTTTTTTTGAGATTCCAGGTGAAAACTCCACTCTCACAGAGTGCTTTGTCATCAGCAGTAAGGGTGAGACAAAGAGCAAGTTGAAGCAAGGTCGCAATGAACTGGAATGTTTTACTTGGATCGCACTTCATATAACGTGTTGCATTTGCAAAGTTTATCCTTGATATTGTAGTGCTCGCTGGCATCAGGTTATCAATATTGCTTGTGAAGAATGCATCACACATTAAAGAAAAGTTACAAATGGCGATGTGCTATTCTGTTATGAGACCAGTCACGAAATTCCGTGCGCAATTTCCGATGCATGGAACACAGCACAGATGAGAGCATTTTTCAGGTTCACTTTGAGAATATTTATGTTCATGCACGAAAACAAAAATTGAATGCATTCTACAGAAGGTGACCTTTCTTATTTGCTGTGACAACTTTTTCTCGCTTATCAAGCTGTTGATCCACATTTCTTGCATAGAAGTGCACATGTATACTTATAAAAATAAGCACCTGGCATGCTAAGTGGCCACATGCTCTGCGCACCCAAGCCAAGCAATGTTTTCAATTCCAACTTGTCGCATGCTTCCCAAAAATATCCCCAAACATGGGACTGCCTTTCAAAGAAACTGAAACTGCTTTGTTTAGGATAGTGTTTGTAAAATCTAACGTCTTTTTGGTAGGATGCTTTCGGCATCTTTCCTTGAAACTTCTCTATAAGCACACATACAAAACCACTCTCGCTGCTTCTACCAGGTGGTGAGGACGAATGTGACGAGCTGAGCCGGTAGGGCAAACAGCATGGCAAGCGCCACCATGCAACAGGAAGCCGAAAGGCGACACTCAGCGAACCATAGCTTTCAAACTAAAACTAATCTGATGACTTTGGGCATAGTTGTTTGGCACGTGGTTGTGTTAGCATATCAAGAAATGAATCCACCAGTGGGAACATTCAAAGAATGGCTTTCTAGGTGAACGATAGTGTGATACAATTTGTGAAGAAGCATCTCTGATGTTGGCTTTGTATGTATTGTCATCTCGGTGTGTTGGGTTTGAGCAACAGCTATGACTTTTTTCTAAATGCCTTAGGGGGTGGACCCCTTTTGCAAAAGAATCAGCTGGAGTTTGGCTTACCATGTAGCATTCCACAGGCTAGCTTTCAGGCAGTTGTATAGCTGAATCTCATTCTAACGAACATTGATATAACAAAGCAAATCTAAAACAGGATTTATAATGCAAAAATTTATGCAGATCCCACGCACTGTAGGAATCTACGTAAGCGAAGCTTTCCATGCTGGATGCTTTGATCGGCGATAATTAGCGGTGATGTTGATGGCTAAAGCTTAATTTCTTCAACGTTTAGGTCAATGCGAGAGTGGTGAGTTGATGTTAAACGTTACCTTGCGTGCACCACTGCTGTTTGTCTGCGTAGTACACAGAACACACAGGGAGAGGTGTTTGCTTGAGGCGTTGTTGCGTGCTGTATTCTATAACTTCTGAGAGTTTTGAGCATTGTCATTTCTTCACATGGCACATTGCGTTGTGGCAGAAGTATTAAACTTAAATTGGATTATGGGGCTGTAGATGCCAAAACCACACTTGGATTATGAGGCACACTGTAGTGGCGGACTCCAGATTAATTTTGACACCGTGATGTTCTTTAACGTGTCCCAAATCTAAGTGCATGTGCGTTTTCTATTTCGCCCCCGTCAAAATGTGACTGCCATGATTGGGATCAAATCCACGACCTCTAGCAATGCCGTAGCCGCAAAGATAATCGGCGGGCACAGAAGTGTTGATTTGACGGTCGACCGGCAGTGTCTCCTGGACCGTGCCGTGCAATCTAAATAATGCAGCTCTGCTTCTGTATGCCCTGCATAAGTTGCCCGTTTGACATATTTGCGTGGCGTTTATTTTTCAGAAATAGCAGCAGCGTATTGTACCATACCTTGAACTTAAGCTTATCCTGTTTCTCCGCAACCGCTGTCGTATAGCAGCGGGGTTTCCTTGCCTTCTCACATCACCTCCCCCCCCTCTTGTATGGGAACTACCTCTTCTCCTCCCTGTCCTTCTTCTCTTCTCTACAGTTCTATCTGTGTCCCCTCTGGCCTGGCGCGTTAGTAGAAAGGGAAGCGCTGCAGTTTCTGCAATGCTTCTGAGGGGAATCGAGGATAATTACAGTTGTCAAGCAGCTAATGTGGCGATGGCCAGGGAGCACCAGAGGGCATTGTGCACATTCGACGCGGTGGGGTGAAAACGAACTTCTCCCGTTGCCTTCCTCTCTTACTCGCGCCTGTCATATATATACACGCTCTGAAGCCTTCGACGTGGTGTGCGCGAGAGCAGCAACCCCAGCAGCAGCAGCAGCAGCGGGAAAGTTGAAGGAAAAGGCAAAGAAAGCTTAGCTTTAAAAGGGGGCAAGGCGTGCAGACACAGACACAAGATAAGAGAAGCGTTCCTGTTGTCCACTTCTCTTCTCTTGTGTCCATGTCTGCATGCCTTACCCCCTTTTTCTCATTATGAATCCTTACCAACTAGCTCAGCTTTCGTTCTAATCTAAAACAGTTATCAGGCAATATCAGCAGGTAACGAATACCGTATTTACTCGCATAATGATCGCACTTTTTTGTAAAAAAAATGTATGCAAATTCATAGGTGCGATCATGACGCAGGTTAAATTTCCCATGAAAGTAAACGTTTTCTTTTTTCATCTCGCATTTACTGCGGGATGACAAGCAGGCGGCTGCCGCTGTCAGTGCGGGACACCAAAACAAGAATGGCAGCTGGCAGAGCAAGCCGAACACACCGAATGCGATTATTTTTCTTCTCATGAGTACATCACGCGCATTGAAACAGTTTCTTCCGTATCAGTAATGAATAATATCGTTAATATCGGCAAGTTTGCAAAAATAACGTAGCCATGTCCACTTTGAGGGGACAGAAACAGAGAGGGGCACACTTAGCTGCCAGTGACATAGAAACACATGGCGGGCATGCTGCGGAAACTGCGGCATTTGTCTTCACTGCTATCCTAATACGGCACGTTTCCGCTAGGGGTGGGAAGATATCTTAGCTGCGCTACCAGCGTCGGCGTATGAATAGGGTACACGTCTAACGTATCTGTGTAAACGAGGCCACTATTGTTGTCGCTAACGATTTGTTGCGTGTCCACGAGTACAGACGAGAAGAATCGAAAGGCGCCCTTTATGTTGTTATTGACCAAAACCGTTATGAAGCCTACAAATAATAAAGCCGAGGCAAGTTTGGTTCTAGCTGTTTTTTTTTTTTTTCATGGAAGTGCGGAAAGTGATGAAATGGGGGCATCTTCTTATTAATGTTGGGTGCGTGCAGACGGCTTGGTATGTCTTCAAGAGCCGTTCACGTAGCATTCGGCGGATGGTAAGCACGATCATCATTAGCTAGACTTGGCACACGACATATCGCTGCGACAAGTTCAGGGTGCGATCATCACACAGGAAAAAAAAAAAAATCAAATTTTGACAACAAAATTTAGTAAATACGGTACATGCTTATAATGAATATTGTATATGATGAAGATATTCTTGTGTTGGATGTGGCTTCCTTATGACAAGGCTCAACAGTAGAGGCCTGAACTGCATTTCAGTGATTTTGTTGGCAACTCGGTGATAAAGACTGGAAAGGATATCTAGCTGGAGCATCACTTATTGCACTCACTTTGCCCCATTGCTCACTTTCGTCGACTTGAGGAAGAAGCTTACGGCAGCAGCGGATGCTTGTCACATTCCAATGTCGTTTATTTTCTTATGGCTATGCTTCCATTGCCGAGAACTCTACCTCAGTGACTGAGAGACTGCTGGTGGAGTGAGGCTTCAGGTGATCACCACTTTTCATCTGGCCTTAGCACCAAAGTGCCAGTGTGTCCTCTTCACTGTATTTCATAATTTTTCTGGTGTACTAACTGTCCTTTGCATAGTCCTTACATCACATCACCACAGCGATGCTTAGTGAGTCTTCTCCAGAAGTACTCAGTGAAAACATTACTCAGAAGTAGCACAAACAGCTGTTGAGGATGAACTGTGCCATCACATACATGGTAAAATGGCATCGAGAAAATCATGGTACCGCAGCACCATGTTGTGGCCAAGTTTCAGGGTGTACACCAAAAAAGATGCAATTGCAAGAGCTGTACAAGTCTGGTGTCTTTAAGAGTTCTGACAAACTTATGTACTTTGGTGCCAGATTTTTCCATGGTGTGTTCCTTTTTTATATCGTTAGTTTTTCTTAAATAAGCATGAACGCATACTGGCCGCTGTCATTAAATATGTAGTACAATTCTGTTCCTGAGAATTGTGACCAACATCATGTACTGTAGAGATGTCTTTTTCAAAAGTGTGTTCCTTTCATTTTGTTATTGCTTCTAAAATATGTTACAGGGATGTTGGGAGTATAGAAATACTGTATTTACAATATGACCCCTTTGTGGAGCATTTTGTCCACTCCTGATTGGATGACTCGACGTTCAGCATGCGATGCCTGATAGGGATGCCGACAAATAGGATTCGTGTCTCCAGTGTTCATACGGTGGTGAACAACAGATGCTTGGCCTAAAGGCCTGTCGCCAAAATCAAAGATGTCACTGTACGGTTCAAGCAGGAGACGTATGTCCATGACCTGTGCAGAGGTGAGGTCAGGTGCAATCATTTTCGCGAAGTCATCAGTTAAGGAACCAGAGCTGTGAGCTGAAATTGGCGCTAATAAACCACTCTCGACATTCAGACTCTCAATATCAAATTCGTAACCACTAGAAACACTGGCCAAGAACATGCCGGCTGGAATCACTTTAGGGCACAGGCTAAAATTCAGAATGACGTTATTAACCGTGACCAGCGTATGTGGAACAGCAACGTTCCGGTTCAAAAGCATGTCGAAGATGGGGCGAAGCACATGTTCACCGTCAGAAACCTGTGGCTGAGCGGTCAAAGTGACGTAAGTAACTTCCTCGGGTGACGGACGCACACTGTGAAGCGAGCACCAGTGCGGTACTCAGAGCATCGGCGAGTTGAGGCAGTTCTAACTGAAGAATGCCAGTCATGCAGTCGATGAGAGCAGAATGAGTGGATAAAAGCCCAATCCAAGGATAACGTCGTGAGGGCAGTTGTCGATCACAGCAAAGAGAACAGAAATAGGGCGGCAGGCTATACTTAAATGCACAGTACACATTCCAAGAACAACCAGCACGCCACCGTTGGCCACAAGAAGCACTCGGGCAGCTGCTGGGGTGAGGACCTTCTTTAAATGTCTACGTAGGCTAGCACTCATCACAGAAATGTGGGCTCCAGTGTCAACAAGTGCTTGGACAGGTACGCCGTCTATTTTAAAGTCAATTACTCTTCCCCTTGTGGGCACAGACAGAGGATTTGCTGCAGTAGTAGGCAATGCAGCACCACCTCTGAGGGCTGCATTTCTTAGTTTTCTGAAAGGGTGTGGCCAAAAGTCACAGGAGACTAAAGGCGACGTGGCTGCGGTGAATGAGACTGGTGTCTGCGCGGCGATGGTGAGCGACTGTACCACATGTTCCTAGCAGAGTTGTCGGCGCTGTTGGACTCGGCGGTGGGCGAAACAATGCGGGCACTTCCATCAAAACGGCTCAGGTTGGTCGGCGTGCTAGGTGTTGAGGGCCATGAGTTACGACAGTATCAGGCGACATGACCAATGCGGCGACAGGTAAAACATATCGGCTAGTCATCCGCAGTTCTCCACTCAGTTGGGTTGCGATAACGCGGGGAGAAGCGTCGGGGTGGAACAAAAATAGTAAAAGGGTGTTCGTTAGGTCTGGGATTGGCGACAGCACAGACAGAATGTAAACCAATGTTTTCAAGTTCCTGGCGAACGATGGCTCGTACGAGGGGAACTGAAAATGTGGTAGCATCAGGGGTATGCGAACAGAAAGCTGCGGGCACCATCACATTCAGTTCACGTTGAACGATTCGCACCACGTCCTCTGACGGCGACACATGCTGCTGTGCAGGTTGATCTTCACACGTCGACATTGCGGCAGTATTGGGAAGTCTGGCGAATGGTTGCAAGACGCGTCGGCTTTTGGCCTGCTTGAATTGTCGACACTCTTTAATGATAGCATCAACTGTAGAGCAGCTTTTGCTCATGAGCAGATTAAAGACGTCAGCAATGCCCTTAAGTGTGTGTACGTGCCCGACCTTCTCAGCTTCCGTCATGTCGTGATCGGCTTTACGACAAAGTGCCAGCACGCCCTAGATGCATGAGACATTGGGCTCCGTGGGGGATTGGACACGGAAGGCCAGTTCCTGCTTTACGCCAATTTTACGGCCGGCTGGTTTGCCAAACAACTCTGTCAACTTCTCTTTGCATTGGTCTCAGCTGGTTTGCTCCTCTTCGTGGTTTTCATACCACAACTTTGCCGTGCCTCTTAGACAGAACAACAGGTTAGCTAGCATAAGCGTAGGGCCCCATCTGTTGATTCCACTCATGCGTTCGTACATAGCCACCCACTTCTCAATGTCGGCGCCATTGGTCCCGCAGAAAGTTCCAGGATCCTTGGGTTGCACAACCACTACCGAAGGTGCGGACAGTGATGCGACGTCCACTACAGAGCTCCGTTTCCAGCCGTGGTACTCCGCATCTTCAACCAATATGTTATGGGGATGTTGGGAGTATAGAAAGACTGTATTTACAATATATATACAAGATGAGTCAGAGTAGTTAAGATGGCTGACCACCAACAACACGCAGTAGCCAGCGTCTCGCAATCTTCTTCCTCTCTCTTCTTTCTTCCTTCCGTAACAATATGCGTCTAGGCATACTGATGGCTGGTGTCATTAAATATTTATAGCGTTTATTTCTTTTGCGGCAGTGAACAGCAAGAAAGTCAGATCCTTTAACACAGCAAGTTTTTTTTTCAAATTTCTGGAGTGTGATGTAATGTCCACTTATGTCGTATCCATTTCCTTGTTGACATGCGGAACAGGACCGAGTATATTTACGGACAAATGTGTACATCTCACGCAAGTTGTAGCTTTGGCAGAGCTGCCAGTGTGGGCATGTTGTGGATCAGCTTGGATTTATGCACACACATTGGATCGGAAGTGCTTTGGTATGGTGAAAGCAGAACTCTGTGCACTTATTGCGAGGAATTGCACATTAAAAAATTCTAGTGCAGTGGTGCAGTATACTTTCATTAATTCGTCTCTGGTTAATTCGATCCCGACCAACAGTCCCGGCCGGCGCCCATACCTTTCTATGGGCCCAAACTTCTGTTATGTGGATCTCAAAATTAGGTAATTCAAACTTAAATGGCCAGATAATTAGAACTTGAATGGCCAGCTTTGCCGCAATACAGCCGTGTTATATATATGGTGAAGCGCACGCAGTTTATTGTGGTGTAGCATACCAAGAATGTAAATGGGACACTGTCACGGGACATAGCAGGCGTTCCTTAATTATACAGGCGTGCACCCGCCACCTCCGGCCGCAGTACAAGCACCCAGATGCCTAATAGGCATCCTGGCAGCCATTCTGAGCTGTTTATGACGTGGTGATTTGAACCATGTGTGTCTTGTATATGAGACCGTTAACGGGGCCTTGTACACTTTACATAATTGTTCACGCCGTGCACAGGGAAGCGTAGAAAATAATCTGTGTTATTAGAAATGTAACGAAAAGAAAGGCTGCTGGGTAAAACGAAAAAAAAATAAATAAAGTACTCAGTTGAGGGGACGTTTACAGCCAACATAAAAGCGGGGTGTCTAAAAAAAAAAATTCTGAATCCTGGCCAGTAAACTTAGGTGATCCAGCGCTCGTACTGGGACCTGAGATGGCGAATGTGCTAGTGTAAATTAAGGAACAAGTGCTATGTCCCTTAACAGTGGCACTTTTCTCCGCTTGGTATACTTCATTGCTTAACACGACTGTATAACGGCGAGGCTATCTTTAAAGGTAGCAACTGTGTGTTTCGACGTTCTTTCTGCTTATTTAATTCGACCTGTCGGATAATTCAGCCAGTTCTGTCGGTCTCGTGAGGATCGCATTAACTAAGTTGACTGTATTAATAGACAAGATCACGTGTAAGATTTGTTGATGGAAATAAATGTGCTTGTAGTTGATAACTATGCTTACCCACAGGCATTCATTATTGTTTCGAGCCATGTTTATCACACTTAAAGGGCATTATTGAAGGCTAGTACTGCTGTGTGTTTGGAAAGCTATGTGTGGACGTGTCATAACTTCTCTGTAAATGACCTTTCTGGGAGGCAGTGCAATGGAACAAAGATGTGGTGCATAAACAACGACTACTGGTAAATGTTTATAGGTCTGGTTTTGTAAGAGTGCTGTGAAAATAAAGGACAGTAAATCTGCAGTGCTTCAGCTGTCTACAGCTTGGCATCAGCAATGAACTACTGCTTGTGATGTAGTGAAATATGAACCTGAAGTCCCCTGTCACTGGTGGCCTAGGTGTTCATGTGGCCAGGAAAGAGTTGCATTTCCAGTGGAAGTGCATGCCCAGTGTACAATGTAATGTAGTTACATATGTATTAAACTACATGTTGAATTTTTTGCAGCTGCAGAATTGGCCACAGCATGTGAACAGTCACCCTCTCCATATTCTGGCTTTCCTGTCACCCGCATTGACTGCCCTGCCATCCGTCATTGCCAGAACAGTGAACCTCATCCTCCCATGCAGTCTGGCATTCATGATCCTGTGAGAATCTTTCTCCCGTGTTTCAAACTGAACACTTTTGCATTTAGTGTGCACATAAAGATGTTTTGTTCTGTTCTGCACTGAGAGTGTGGTATTCCCTGTGCTTAAACTTTGCTGCTGGTGAACACCGGTGACCTCAGCTTCGACACAGAGGAGGTGTTTGAAGCCCTCCACTACCCCCTTCTACAGCTTTTAAAGCATAGCTTTCTTCTTCTCACTGTGCAATTGCTGGCTGTCTTAATGAGTAGATGCAGCAGGGTGTCTCACACAAGCTGTAACTCAATAAAATATTTACTTGTTCAATGGTATTGTTTGAACCAGGGTCTCCCAGCATAATAGCCTGATGCTCTAGCCACTAGGCCACACACAGACCCATGGCACAAGTGATTAGCAACCTTACCACTTTCCTTCCCTTGCGAGATTGCACCGCCATAAGGATCGGCCCGTGTTATAACGCAACAGGCTGCGGTGTTTCTCTGCCAGAGCATAATAGATCAGTCGTCAGGCCATCGTTGTCACTATTACAGTCCCACTATCATTGCCATCAAGCTGTCCTCTTTGTCAACATGCCATCGTCTTTGTGCCCTCGCCATGCCATTGATGTTGCATTGCACACACAACTGTGTCACACAAAATTGTCGCATCACATGAACGTGTGTAACACATGCCCGTGTATCTGGTCAACTCTTTGCACACGTTAAAATGATGCTTTGCGTGACGTTGATTCCTACAATGAGTGCATGGCATCAGCTTGAATTATTTTTATGTGTGTATGACATACTGTGTCCTATTTTAGGCTACAGTAAACTCTCGTTTTAACAAAATGACTTTAACCGAAATATTGCATTATTTTCAAAGTTTCTTGTGTTTTTAAGGAAACACCACTTATAACGAAGTCAATTTCCTGTCTTGACGAAATACGCTATAGCCACCGTCGCCTCACGCAAGAAAGCCCGCTGCCGACGCTAGCGATCAAAATCCACGCTAGCCCTATATACGCTTCCGTTCAAACAAAGGTCTCGAACGAAGCAAAACTGTTAAAACTATCGTCCAATGCCCCAAGAGCCCCACGTTGGGCAGCCAGATGTGGGGTTCTCACCCGTGCTCTTGGGACAAAGGAACGACAACCCAGTAGTGCAAACAGTCGCAAGGGCATTTATTGCTCCTTTCATGGATCAATGCCTGCTAGCCGAGTTGCTATCCCCAAAACATGCTGATGGGCGCGCGACAAATCGCGGAAGTCAGACTCATTGCGACCGGATAGCGAGCGAATATGTTCGCCCCATGCTGGATCCCAACGCCTGATTGTTCACGCGAACGGTGGCGCGTTCGAACGAGCCCTCGCGAGACGGTCTCGCAGAAGCATGGCTCGGCTCATGCGCGGCACGTCTTCGCTGCTTGCCAACTTCGAGCCAAAGAGGAAGAGCCTACTCCTTTCGGCACCCAAGTAACCCCGCCTTTAGGCGGCGTTAGCAGCGCAACACTCGCGCCATCTCTTGTATTGCGCTTCAGCAACACCGACTGCCGCGGGCGCCAGACCACGCGGGGATCACAGGAGACGGGAGTCACGTGGGAAAACAACATATCAGGGGACGCGTGAGAGTCTCACATCCCCACATCTCCCCAACCTTAAATCACTACATATTCCGGCGAAACATGTCACATGGTCTAACATCAACGCATGCTTCGCGAACAAGGTAGTACATGCAACAGTGGCCGCACTGAGGAAATGTCCACCCACTGTCCATAACATGCGAGTCGACATTGTCCTTGGGTACACTGCTGGTGTCCGCCGGTCACAGCAGCAGCTTTGCAGACTCGACGGCAAGATTCCAGGCCAGGAGTCCGGAAACGGCGACACAGTAGTCGGCACGAGCAAGCGTCGCTCGCGTTGACGCGCCCTGCTGGCGAGAGCCGCAGTAGCTGTCGGTGACCGCCGGCTCTTTTATCCGCCGCCGATGGTTGCGAGCTGGATACAGGCGGCCGCCGAAGTCGCTGCGTCGAACTGGCCACAGCATCACCATTGCCCGGAGTGGCTCAATCGTAGTCCGGGGCAGCAGCGCAGACAATGTGCAGGTGACAGCAAACCAGGGGTGACTCCAATCACGCTGCGTACACTCAACGCACTCGGCAAACACTAAAGTAGTGCAAGGAAGAGGACTTCTGCATGCGCATCGCCCACGTGGTATGATGTTCGACTCGGCTAGCAAAAGATCGGGCGGCTACTCAGATGCTAACGTCACGTGAACGAAGCTCGCTTCCTTGAGTCGAACGAGTAATTTCAGTTCGTGCGATGCTAACTAGAATGAGGCGAGCAATCTGCAACACCTCAACGCTACGGTCCACCAGGTTGTGTCCCTCCACGTGCCACAGGCAGCTTCGTAAAGCCTTAGGGCTAAAGCGTTGCTACCCTGAGAACAACCGGCATCCAAAAAAGAACACCCAAAATGGGCGTAAGATAGGCAGCCGCGAGAAGACATCAGCTCTGTTAGGTGGTCCTACCCCGCTCGGTGCACACAGCATCCGAGTTGACGGCGCCCACCGTCCCAGACGGTGTCGGAGCGCCCGGTGCCAGGTCGCAATACCAGCCAGCCTGTAGCGGCACTCGTGGCCCGCGGCCACCCGGCTCCCAGAGCCGCGACTTCATCAGAGTCAAAGAGATAGAAGAAGCTTTTTACATAAGAAATTCGGACCGCCCACGATGCTTCCGTACTCACTCACTTCAGGCTTGCCAATACTCCGCGGGCG
Source organism: Dermacentor andersoni (assembly GCF_023375885.2). Classification (NCBI taxonomy): domain Eukaryota; kingdom Metazoa; phylum Arthropoda; class Arachnida; order Ixodida; family Ixodidae; genus Dermacentor; species Dermacentor andersoni. Next base: position 125,329,518 of record NC_092817.1, on the reverse strand, counting down.
CTAAGCCTCGCTCTCCCAGGATGCAGACCACGTGGCTCTCGTACTGACGAATGTCATTAAAGAAATCATTTGCGAAAAGGCTTAGCATGTTGAAAAGCTCAAACACATTACAGCCACCGTCGCCTCGCTCAAGAAAGCCTGCTGCCGACGCTAGCGGTCAAAATCCATGCTAGCCCTATACACGATTCCGTTCAAACAAAGGTCTCGAACGAAGCAAAACTGTTAAAACTATCGTCCGATGCCCCAAGAGCCCCACGTTGGGCAGCCTAATGTGGGGTTCTCACCCGTGCTCTTGGGACAAAGGAACGACAACACAGTAGTGCAAACAATCACAAGGGCATTTATTGCACCTTTCATAGATCAAAGCCTGCTAGCCGAGTTGCTATCCCCAAAACATGCTGATGGGCGTGCGACAAATCACGGAAGTCGGACTCACCGCGACCGGATAGCGAACGAATATGTTCGCCCCATGCTGGATCCCAACACCTGGTCATTTGCGCATACGGTCAGGCGAACGGTGGCGCGTTCGAACGAGCCCTCGCGAGATGGTCTCGCAGAAGCATGGATCGGCGCACGCATGGCACGTCCGCGCTGCTTGCCGAGTTCGAGCCAAAGAGGAAGAGCCTTCTCCTTTCCGCTCCCAAGTAACCCCGCCTTTAGGCGCTGTTAGCAGCGCAACACTCGCGTCATCTCTCGTACTACGCTTCACCCACACCGACCGCTGTGGGCGCCAGGCCACGCGGGGATCACAGGAGACGGGAGTCATGCGGGAAAACAACATATCAGGGGACGCGTGAGAGTCGCGCATCCCCACAGACTTTGTTACAGCGAGGGTTTACTGTATGCCCTTCAATGGTCTAGGGACCTGGAAAAGTCATGCAATTGTCCGGGAACTTTTTATTTTAGCAAATAAAGTCGTGAAGAATGAAGGATTAAACTGCCCAGGTTGCAAATTCATGTAGGTTGGATCTTCGCAAAGTTATAGGCTGTTTGCAACACTGCTAGTCAGCTTTCCTGCAGAATAATTTCATTTGCAGTCACCATAATGAAGTAATTGATTTGTAAATTACATGCAGCACTGGGCCGACAGCGCAACCTTTCACCGCACTACAGTTGTTCATAAGCAGGGCCTGTACATGAAGCATCTTGTTGCAGTGAAGGATAAAAGTACATGCATGGGCGAACCCACGTACACATTGGTGTGTACCACAGGGTACACGACAACGAAGAACTGAAGGTTTTCGTTTGCTGCATAGCAGGTACTTTTTTTTAATGCATTGATGCTGCATATTGGCTGCCTTGTAGGAGTAGAACCACCCGGTTATTATAGACAGTTTTTGTTGGTGTAACGAATCCAGTTGTTTGCACTGTCACACATGTGAGACAATAACTTGTGGAGACTGTAGATGGAGGAAGGGCCTGGATGTAGCATGAACCTAAAGTGTAGAGCTGCCGTGACTGATGCGCCAATTGCATTTGGTTACACTATTAAAACTTCGTTTTATTGTTAAGATTCGTTGCTACAGGCTTTTAAGAACTGGTCTACAGCTTGCAGCTATTTTAGGGCTGGCCAAGCCATGTATAACTTTACTAATAAAGAGTATTGTGAATGAGTGAGGGGCCTGTGGCATGTTATCGGTCCTGCGTTTATTCTAGTATGGTGCCGTGATGTGCAGGTCCCAGGTGAGACAGTGATCCAGTGCCCACCACCCACTTATGAGCACGGCCAGGACGAGATGATGTCCTGAGAGAATGCCTCCATGGTTGTTGTCATCCTCCTGTGCGTCCGTGCCCCTAACGTTCCTTTTCTTGGCCACCGAGGGGCACCAGATATGTGCTGTCACGAGTGTGCATATGTTGTGTGAAGCCCCCGGGTTTGTGCGTGTGTGTTCTTGTTTGGCTGCATGTGTGTGTGTGTGTGTGTGTATACACTTTGAAGGCGCAGGTAGGTGACTGACTGCGTGGCTGCCCTTTTAAAAAACGTTTTTCCCATTCTAGTGACAGTGGTATTCAGTGCTTTGGGCTAACTGCTGAGTGGTTCTATTGACTTTGATGTGAACGGCTACAATGTATTGTTGCACTATCTTTTACTGTGGATATGAAGTGTGATGTTAGACTGCCGATACTAAGCTGTGATGGCTCCAGCCTTGAAGATTGATGGAAGTCTCCTAGTACACTGCATCAGACCAAGGTCAGCAAAAAGGGCTGATGCGGGCTAATAAATAGGATGTCCTTGAGCTCTTTGCACTGTGTCCCTCTTGATAAACGGCTGTTGATACACAACAGTTGCAGTTAGTTTGAGAGGCTAGGCTAGCGCATATAGAACATCTTGTACTCTAAATAAAAGCATCTTTAAAGGTGCTACGAGTACTATATAAGAATGAGAATTTCTTCTGAATCCATCTGCTGCAGCTGTTGTTTATTTTCTACTGTGTGAGACGGTATGCTGCTGGTACCCCAGAGTCAGCATGGAAGTGCTCAGCCACTTTTTGTGTTCACCCAATTCAAAAGTGGGTGTATCACTTTATCTCTTTTGTCAATGCAGCCAGGCGTTGTTTGCAGTCTTGACTTCTGTTTTCTGGTCTTTGGCAAGTAATTTCACAGCCTCGATAAATTAAAAAAACGACTGCCACATTTGCACCGGCAGTGCTCACCTCAATGGGCAAGGCTGGCGTGTTCACAGTTTTGTGCCGACAGCCGTAATTTTTGTTGCATTTGCTTATGATCCCATTTGTTCTAAATGTGTCTTGTACAGCAACACTGGTCTTGAGGCTTGTAGACAGCAGTAGTGATTGGCTGCGCGAGCATGTTGGTTTGCTTCTGTGTAATTTTTGTTTTATTCTGTAGCGGGGACAAAAATAAGTGCAAATTTAAGCCGTTGCAATGATGATGCATGTTTGTGTTATTAGATACTTCTTTTTTTCCTCTGATTTTGGCTGAGGCTGAACCCCACTTTTGGATTTCCTGTGACATATGGTTGGTGCTAGCAGTGCTACACTATGACTTGTTTCTTTTTTTGTCAGCGCAAAACAGTTAATATTGGAACAAAATTGCTGGCTTATAAACTTTTGGACGGTACTTGATACTGTCTCTGCAAGAAAGTTTCCGAACAATGTTTTTCTTGTGCTTTGTTTTCAGATGTACACATTATTTCATATGTTGCTGTCACTATATTCTGTCCTGTTGCTGTTGGGAGGAGCGTTTGCCACTGTATTGTTTTCACCATCTAGATAATGCTATTTCTAGCAGACAGCTCGACATGCTGCTAGAAACAGCTGGTGACAGCATGGCCAGTGACAGTGTTCAGTACACGTTTCGAGTATGTTCGGATACTCGTCTTCTGTTGCCTGCAGACACATGGACCTGTGTCTTGCAGAGTCTGATTTGCACGCCCAGCAGGGAGCCAGCCGTCTCAGCTTTTGTCAACACGCTTGCATTTCTTGTCGCCCGCCCAGTGTTTTTGTGCAAAAGCTTGTGCATGTTTTATCACACGTGCAAGAACAGAGTTGTTTGAAATAGATTTATTTAGCTTTCCGTTGCCCTCATTTTTTTATGGACATTGTTGTGAATGGTCATGGCACACAATGTACTATAGTAGTCTGTTGCAACAAGGCCTCGAAACTGTAGTTCTCTACTTGCAGTCCGGTGGACTACGTAGTAGTGTGCAGTGCACATAGTGTTTCTATGCCATCCCAAACTCTTCTTCTTCCTCCTGGAGAGAGTATGCAGCTGTAGTTGTGAGTAGCTGTACCTCTAGGGTTTCACACGAACAAGGACATTTTATATTATGGATGCCTGTTTCTTCCCCTTTCCCCACTAGGGTACATGTCAATAACCTTTCATGCTACAGGAAACGCCTTTGTGAAGAGTTTTCTGGAAAATGGAATTATCATTTGGTTTTTATAAAACTGATTGCAACAGCTGATGTGTTTGCATTTATTTTCACAGGCACAGCCTTGCCGGTACGAGGCCGTGCTTGTATTTTTGCACTGGTGGATATTTGGCAAGTAAAATAATTAGCCCTGTTGTGTTTGTTCTTGGTACATTCCTTGCTTGCCACTCAAATGCAATATCGGCGGTTAAGAAAGATGTAAATTTAAAATATAGTTGGACTTCGATATAGCAAACACTGATATAACAATTTATCGGATATGACGAAGTAAATCTAAAATATGTTTGCCAATATCAGTATGTATGCCTATACCAAATATTGGATATAACAGGTATTTCTTGCTGAATGTAGTTCGTTTTTCAACTGCAGCTCTCGTCAGCTAATGAAATAAGCAGAAAGTTGGCTGGGCAGACTTTATCACCACTCTTTTGTCGTGCCTCTGATAGGCTTAGTATTCTTGGCCATGGCAGTATTTGCTCACTGAATCCATCATTTAGAGACAATTGGTGATGTTAATGCTATTAGTAATCAATCTTATGGTTGGTGGGTAATTGTTGATATAGTTTATATGATTAATATGAAAGGTGTCACATACATAGTGGCACATAACCAGTGACCCAAATTGGTGGGAAAGAGGTGTATGGAATAGCAGCACATACCCACCTAGATCCAAGTTCATGTGAATGAGGTTCAGTGAAAAAGCACCACATGTTCAGGGTTACATATATACTGTGACCCAAGTTGGTGTGGCGGTTGGTTTTTAACCTGTACCCACCAGCACATTTTACCGTGGATGACCTAACGACCCATGTTGAGGGGAAAGAGGCTAGGCGTGTACCTACAGTTATACATAGAGACACCTCAAATGGGTGAACTTCCGAAAGTATGCCATTAGCATTAGGAATTGTGATGAGTCAATGCTCCCAAGAAACAATCCCTTCTTGCATGTAGTATATTTGTTTGGGAGGAAGCTCGGGCTCTAATTGAGCCATTGTAGCAGGTGGTCCATGAGAGATTCGTTGTACACTGCAGAGAGAAACTGGTGCTCATCAAATATTGCTTTACTCTTGTTGCAGTATATTGGGAATCTTCGAAAAATCCGGTGTGGCTGTGCCAGTTAGCATGATGGGGTTGGCCAACGGCAGGCGACAGGCCTTTCTGCAGGCCTGTTCTACTCGTACTGCTGATGTACATGTGTTTGTAGTCACGGCTCACATGCATAGGAGTTGCAAGGCAGAGCCATGGAGTCTGAATGGAACCACCAGGAAGTGATTATTTCTATAACTGGCTGTACGAGTTCACAAGCCTTGCCAAAGCACTTAACAGAGAGAGTGAGAGAACTTTACTCGATACACAGCTTAAGGTTCTATGGGAGTCACTTCGCAAATATCAGTTTCAACATCTTCGAAGTAAAGTTTCTTGTAGGGACTATCATCCCACAGTGATGCTCCAGGAATCACAACAGTGGTTCTAGGAGGAGTGGTTGCATGAATTACAACAGTCTGCGTTTTGCATACAAGCAGGCCAGGGTGCATTTCAGGCTAATAATTATAGTAAATCTATGGATAAGTGATGCCGAGGTTCTTCAGCATTTTTCTTCCCCGGCTCGCACTGGGCTGAAGGTGGCATGCCAGTGCAAATTGTGATTTTCTTGTGTTAGTTGTGACACTAATGTAGAAATGGGTGGTGTCCAAAACCTGACGTCTGTGTCATGCTTCCGGCACCCCCGATCGTGTCCGGCACATTCAACCAGCAAAAGCATAGCCTTTAAGACCCCTATTTTAAATTCAGAATGCGACACCCTGTGAGTTGTGGATGTGGACACCACCTATTAGACAACACACAGGTGGACCTTAAAACCAACTTAACGGTAGCGTCACCTGTCGTTGCTACTGTAAAGCATGGTTTTCCTGTACTGCTGACAGATGGCGAGAGTGTTTTGTTGCAAAGCACTATGGGGATACAATAGGTACAGGCTTTCCGATGCGCTGTTTCACAGCCCATTGCTCTTTTTGGCCGTTTGTCTGTAGGAAAATTAAGTCAACTTACGACGACTTTTACGGTGCAGAGTGAGCGTTGTGGCACAGAGCACATCCAATTGCTCTTGTACTTCCTTCACATTTTTGAAATGCAAAGTTCCACGGCGATGTTTCTACAAAGTCCCTTGTAATTCGCTCTCCGCACGCGCAAGTCGTGAAGCACAACGATGAAGCACAACTCACACGTTTTACGAGACGTTCATTTGAGGAATCACCAGACAGCGATCACCAAATGGGGCATCCATATTCTTTCCTACTCCGAATAAATATAAACACCGTGTCCCGCATATTTTACCGAGGATACAGGGGAAAAACAACAAAATGCCGTGTCTGATGCATAAAATTGGGAGAGAGTGGCTATTAACTGTTCGCAGAGCACATAAGGAACTTGCACAGAGCAAATTTTCGGTACATGCCATCAAAAAAGCAGCCATCGTTTTTTTCAAAATACGAGATATCTGCTATTCTTGCTGCTGCCGGAAAACAAGTGATAGTGTAGCTCTTATTTAGAAACAACCTCTAAATGCAATCTTCAAACTCAGAAGTGACGCATTCGTTTAGAAAAAAATCAAGTCAGTGTTTTATTGCTATTGAAGTGCCTCTGCACGCTCGACCGAAGTAATTTTTTCAAGCATATTTACGGTAAGTCATGATTACACAATGAAACCCGACAATTATACTACCTGTAAGAGGTTTGATTATATTTTTGATGGTGATAAGATACTGAGGCTGCAACGCTATGTAGGCTATCTCTGGACAGAGATTAAATAGTTTCAGCATTTGATAAACCAACTATTTCATGTCGTAAGGCACAGCATTCGTTGGACGCGGCTGATTATAATACTTTTTCCAGACTTCCCCCTTGCTCGTAGGTTAAATGTAGCAAGCTGATTGTTTTCGAATATGGATATGGTGGCCATGGATATGGTGGCCAAAAAAGTGGCCATGATGCAAGTTGTGTGAGCTGACAGTTTGTTAGAGCGGGAACTGCCAAGTGTCAGGCATTCTCCACAACATTGGCATATATGGTGAATCCCGTGGGTCGTCCGCTACAGCGTGTCTCGAGAAGGCACTAAAGACAATCCTCACTGTCCAAGCAGGGTATGCGTAGTAAAGAAAAGCGTTAGTTACATAGTCACTCCAATATTAAGAAACTTTAGCTTCAGCTATAGTTGGATTTTCCGGCGCCCAGCTGAAAGTGGCCGCTTTCAAAAGGGGGGTTGATGCAAATAACACTTTGCGCCCCCCCCCCTCGGTAGATACGCCTATGCCTGTGAAATTTTTATGAGGGTTCAATTATAAAAGCGTATTCTGACAGACAATGAAACACCGTTAACTGATCAGCCCTTCCAAAGGTTCGTTGAAGGAAATGGAATCCAAACTGCTCCTTTCCATTCAGCATCAGATGGCTTGGTAGAATGAGCAGTCCACACACTGTTAGGAACGGCCTGCAGTGGTGCCGACATGCAGTTTTCTCAGCCAGCTGTAGCAGTGGGATGTGCGTTTTCTAGGAACCGTCCGTCAGTCTCCAGCCGAACGGCGCCACTAGGTCTACTGTGGAGACTTGCTTTGAAAGGACAAGGCATCGTTCCGCATGCCTCTTGGCGTCACGATGTCTGCTAAGGCGATTGACTGTGTGAGGAGGACAATCAGGGTGTCTACCAACCGGGAAAACCGGGAATTCTCAGGGATATTGAGTAGTCTGGAAAAAGTCAGGGGAAACTCAGAGAATTTGGGCCTCTATCAGGGAAAATTAGCGGCAATCTTATTGAAAGGGTCGAAAGTCGCGGTATATAATGCTGGCTCGAGTAGCAGACAGCAATCGTAATGAATCGTCTTTGACGCCCCGTCATCGGCAGGAGGAGTTGCCAGTGTACAGTCAACGAGCGACTTTCCGGATTGCCGATAATTTGGACGGCTTCGCGGCACTGCCACGTACCCCATAAAGTCAACGTATCAGAACGTGTGAAATTTCTGACGCAAGAACTCTTTGCCGTCCGATTTTCCGGACGTTTTGCCGTGACCGCAGGTCCGAAACGGCAATAATCAAGGGCACCACCGCTGCCGTTTTGATTACTTCGCCACCTCGAACCGGCACTCTCGCACGCAGATCCGCTGGCACCCGTTGCCACCACTGCGGCAACGCTAGGCCTAGCTGCTTCGACGTTCGCTATGAAGCTTCTTGCCGTTGGGTGCCGAGTTTTTTATTGAAAGAATTAGCTGATGTCAGCAATGGCACGGACTCCACCTTTGTGGTCCTCGCGATTGGCTTAGAAACTTGGAAAACATGGTGCGTTGCATAATGCCGGCTCCTGAAAGTCAGCTTCGCCTCTGTACAGAAATGTTACTTGGTAAAGCTTACAGAAAAGTATTGCAGTGAAGCGTAACAAGCGTGGGAAGGGGCTATTGCCACGGAACACAGTATATATATATGTATTACTTAATTATAGACGCGGGCACCCGGTATTTCCTGTCACAGTACGAGCACTAGTATGCCTAATATGTGTACCGACAGGCCTTCAGAGCGTTTTCGAACGTGCCTGTGGCGGTTTGAGCCCCTAAGGGCAGTAAATGACACGCATTTATTTTTTTCCAACTGGCCGATTTTTCGGACGTTTTCGCGGCCCCTAGGGAGTTCGAAAAATCGGTCGTGGAGCTGTGCAACTGATCAAGATGCTTCAAATGATCCTTGGGGCGAACGAGTGGCAGAAGGCGGACAAGAGCAGAAGACCTATGCATTGAGGAATAAACGAGAAAGGAAGCTTGCTGCCGCCGTTTTGAAGGAGCTTGAGCTCAAAAAATAAAGTTTTGGCTGCGATGCCGAGATATGCAGGTGTCCCTCACCCAAACCAAAATAAACTCTTTAAAGCAGTGAAACACAGCACTCGGGCATCGTGCGCGGGCTGAGAGTATGTCAGGACTGTTGAGGTTGAAATACGAGCTGTTGAGAGAGAATCTCAATTGTGACAGAGTTCGGGCCTCATCCCACTGAGGTTGCTATCAGTTGATAGAAATAGCTCATATTAGAAAATATTTGCTTCTATATGCGTATTTGATAATGTCCGAGCCCATTTGCAATTTTTTTCGAAGACACTTTATTTGCTGTGCATTTTACTAACCCCTGCCTTCTATTCTCTTTTTGAATAACATAAACACTGCTCCTTAGTATTCAAATTGGATTAAGTGGCTTTTTTATTTTTTTCGTGTGCGTACTAGAGTGACAGCATCAGGCGATATGGTTTCAGCCCATCTTGACATAAAACAATAGTTCTGAATCACTCAGGGAAATTTGCAATGGCGCTCAGGGAAAACCTGGAAAACTCAGGGAATTTCGAAATGTCAACTTGGTAGACACCCGCCGAGTCAGCAGCTCTTCGTCGCCGGAATGCCGAGCCGAGGTCGACGAACCAGGCTTTGTTAGTGAACTCGCCACCACCGACCTGGTCTGTCGGGAGCGGGAAAGTTCCTGAGGGAATGTATTTGGTGGCACCATCCCATGCACTTTTCAAGACGCAAGACCCAGTTCTGCGAAGACCGTCGCACCTCAGTGGGGGCAGTGAAACCTGTGCAGAAGTGTGTGTGTAAAAGCCCTCCCGCTCAAAGGCGGATCGGCTATGATGACTCTGGTCGAACGTGTTTCCCTCACCTAGGGATCTAGGGAACACAGAGTGTATTTAAGGGGCTGTTGCGCGGCTCCTCAGTGTGCTTTTCTCTCGCAGTCATGCTAGACTGATGATGGGAGCGGCGGCACCACAACGACAATGTCGTTTAGACACGTTTGGAGCAAGGTGTGAAGTTGGCAAATATCGAGGCTACTGTTAAAAATCTCGAAAGCACTGTTCAGCGTCAACAACAAAAAATACGAGATATTGAAGACAGAGCCCGGCGTAACAATCTGATTGTGTTTGGTGTAAAGGAAAGTGTTAACGAGACGCGAGAAGACTTACAAGATAAGGTCATATCAGGGACATATTTTTCACGCGGCTTGGTGTCAAACCGACGTCTGTCGAAAGAATTCACAGACTTGGTAAAAGAAAGGATGACCGTGATCGACCCGTTATTTTACGCTTGTACGACTACAATGAAAAAACAGCTATCTTCAAAAACTAAGAAACTGAAAGGCACGAGGATAAGTATCGCTGACGACTGCTCGTACGAAACGCTTCAAAAAATAAAGTTGCTCTGGCAGTCGGCTAAAACTGATAAAAATGAAGGATCTAAGGTAAGGCTTGTTCATGACAAGTTTTTCATTACTGTAGGGTGAGGATGCGCAGTAAAGCCGAATTAAGCCGGCCCCCGTGGCCAAGACTGACAAAGGAGCATGAACTCAGGCTGATAAACGTAAATGCTCGCAGCATTGTGAAAAAGGTTGACGAACTTGAATGCGTGTCGCTATTACATGATCCACATATATTAGCAATAACTGAAATGTGGCTGCATGAGGGTATCGTAGACGATGAAGTTTTTCCGGACGCATATATAACGTGCTGCGTACAGATAGGGCGTCGAGAGGCGGAGGCGTTGCACTGTTAGTTAAAAAATCACTTAGATATGAAGTTCTGCCGTCAATTTATGCGCATGAAAGCGTATGGTGTAAGTTGTTTGCGTTGGTGATCGGTGTAATTTATAGACCCCCGGGAAGCCTTATTGAGTTAAAGCTTTGAGAAGATTGATCAGCATTTAACAACAATAACTACAGATAGAAGTAAAGTTATTTTGACGGGTGATTTCAACTTACCGGGAGTAAATTGGGACGCAAGAATCCCTGGGACACTTGAGAGGCAACATGCGGAACTTATGCTGGAAATCATGGTGAAACATGGCTTGGTTCAAGTGGTCGAGAAACCTACGCGAATTCAAGGAAATTCCAGCGCCCTTTTAGACCTCTTATTCTTATTGGAGAGTATATTTGAATATAATGTTGAAGTGGTGGAAGGAATCTCGGACCGTAAGACGGTTGTAGCCACTCTAAAAAATATAAAATGTTTAATTAAATAAAAACCGGATAGCCGATGATACGGCCGTCTTAGATTATTTAGCATTGGCTTTAGACCGTATGCCGGAAGAAAATGATGTAGATAAATTATGGAGGTATTTTACAGAAGTGGTGACCTGTTCATTATCTCTCTTTGTCCAAAGAGCTAAGCGTTTACATAAAAGCAATCCATGGGTTTCTCGTCAGTTAATACATTTAAAACGTCAGCTACGTCGTGCGCGGCAACGAAAACCAAAAGATCCCGAGAGAATATCGGCCCTTAGCACTCAAGTTCGTCAGAAATTAAGAGCGTCTAAAACGTCTTTTTTTGCTTCAACACTAACTGATTACCTTAAAACATCACCGCAAAAATTTTGGCGATACGTTGCCCGATCAAAGCCTTCAATCAATGGAATAGTTGTAAATGATACCGTATGCACGTATGCAACAATCCGCAAATTATTGCCCAAGAATTCAACACTTTTTTCGGTTCTGTATTCAGCCGAAGAGATGAGATGAGAGTGCTACAATAGATTTAGAATGCGAGGACCATACTAATGATAGCATTTTTATCTCTAAAGAAGGTATAGTCGACATGTTGCTAAAATTGGACGTAAAAAAGTCTCCTGGTCCTGACAAAATACCGAATGAGTATTTAAAGCGATACTGTGAATGGATTGCATGCTTCTTGGTTAAAATCCTTTCTCTGTCATTAATAAATGGTGCATTACCAAGTCAATGGTTATTAGCGAGGATTGTGCCTGTTTATAAGGCTGGAGACAGGCTAGACATTAGGAACTATACCGTCCGATTTCCATGACTTGTACGGCTTGCAAAATCTTAGAGCATATAATTAGTAAACAGTAGTAGAATATATTGAAAACAATAACACTTTTTACAACAAACAACATGGTTTTCGAAGGCGTCTGTCAACTGTCACGCAATTATTTGAAACAATACGCAGTTTTGCAGAAGCCCTTAATTGTTGCGAACAAGTTGATGTCATCGCTCTGGATTTATCAAAGGCATTTGATAAGGTTAGCCATAGCAAGCTAATTGAAAAGCTTTATGGGTATAATGTAAATTCAAAAATTATTAAATGGATTCAGGCCTACTTACACAACAGACAACAGTTTGTTGAAATAGATGGCGAGTGCTCCTCTTTCCTTCCTGTACCATCAGGTGTACCTCAGGGCTCGGTCTTGGGTCCAATTTTGCTCCTACTGTATATTAATGATATCGCAACTGATGTACATCCTATGATTGAAGTGCGGTTGTTTGCCGATGACTGCCTCTTGTTTTGCCGCGTTAAAAGTGTTTCTGATCAAGAACGACTAAATGATGCTTTATGTCGAATTTATAACTGGTGTGAAAAATGGCATATGCAAATCAATTTTGATAAATCTGTTTGCATGACAGTTACGAATAAGAAAACTCCGTTGATGTTTTCGTACGCTGTAAATAATAATGTAATTAAGCGTTCCACAAAGCTGAAATATCTTGGCGTAACAATCACTAGTAACCTCAACTGGAATGAACACGTCGAAAACATATGTGGATCAGCCCAGCGCAAGCTTGGTTTGTTACGGCGTAAATTGAGAGATGCTGCACCAGATATTAAACTTGAGGCATACACTACCATTGTTAGACCAAATTTAGATTATGCTTATATAATTGGGGCAATACATAACAGATAATACATAACAGATAAATACATAACAAACAATACATAACAGATAAATTAGAGCGCATTCAGCGAATGGCGGTTAGGTTTATTTGTTCTGATTACGACAAAACGCACTCGGTAACCTCCACGCTCGCCAGGGCTGGTCTCACTACGTTGGCTGTGCGCAGGAAAATTGCGCGCCTTAAGTTTTTATATCAACTCTATCACAATAAGCTGAACATGAATTCCAGTTTGTATTTGAAGCCTCCTGGAAGGGTTTCACTACGAACTAACCAGAATTATGCTATAATGCCTTATGTGCCAAGAGTTGATGTCTTTAAGCACTCTTTCATTGTCAACACAATTGTTGAGTGGAATAACTTGAATTCTTGTGTGTTTCCGAGCAATAACAGGGTTGAGTCTTTTGAAGAAAACTTGACTGCGTTCTTTGCGTGAACTTTGTGCTCTGTATTCCCACCCTGTAACAGCCCGGCAGGGCTCACAGTATTGGAATTAAATAAATAAATAAATAAATAAATAAATAAATAACTGCAATGTCCGTATGTGGATACTGAAAATAAATCCATATTCCTCGTTCTCGATGAGAACAAGTCTCTCACTTCAACAACTCCAGTCCTTACAACACTGATGGGAGGACTCAATAAGATGAAAAGAGAAAACCTCAAGCTCCAGCTCGCTCCATCGCTGCTCATGTACCACAGAGCGCCACACCCGAATGGACCAACCTCAGAAGACCAGATATGCTGTCAAGGCAAGGCTCAACCTTGTTATTCCCAAGAAGGATGAAAAGGAGGCTGTTATACACACTCCGAGCAGTGACCCAATACAAGGAACACAGCTAGACTACGCTACAAAAAGGGTGGTGCGGTCATTGTACGCCTCTTTGAGAAAAGACCAAAATGCTGGCTTGATGACATTGACGACACCAGTGGGTCGACTATGGAAACAAGGACACACACTGCCACTATGACCAAATCAAGCAACGATAGACATGGGCTCCAAACCAAGTGGAAGAATGCCCTGCAGTCGCAGCAAGCTGTGATTTATGCGCCCAGTGGCATGCCCACGGAGAAGATTGGACGAACAGTGCAAATTGTAAAATGTACTACTCTAACTATCCGAAAACTTCTGAAATATACAGAAGCTGCATTCATTAAGAAAGCAGGAGTGCTGTGCAAGTTTACCAGCGCCCCTATAAGATGGCGTCCTTATAAAATGGCACCACACCACCAGCACGATTGCGCTCCTGCTCAGCTCAAATGTCTGCGCTGCTTAGGTGTCCACGTGCCACGCAAGACGCATTCCAACCATGGAAGCCAGCACCTGGCCGATCATGATTTCTGTATCCATTCCTAAATAGTTTTCTATCCCAGTATAAAATATGTAACAGTTAGGTATATATGTGAATTCATCTATGTAGAGAGGTATTGATGCAGGTCTCACGGTGTAATGCCCCTTCAGTTTATTCCACTTTCCAACATGTAGTCACCCTCACATCGAACATGGGGCACATATACCATTCAGCTGTATGTGAGAAATGATTGCTTCCATTTCACTCCTAATATATTCACATGACATTGCAAGTGCGGAAGTAAGGATGTAGAGCCTGTGGTAAGATCTATGTATTTAGAAATAGCTGTAGTTTGTGTAGCTGTATTAAGTATACTCCTCTCTATTGGGCAGACACACTCCATAAGACAGAAGATTCTCAGTAAGTTTGTCTCCAGTATTGCATTTCGAACCACCCCACGCATATTGAGAGGTTAGGTCACCGATAAAAGTTACCTGAAAAAGAGCTGATGGATTATATTTTTGAATTAAAACCCTTCGAGTTACTAATATGTTTGTATGCATAAAGTACTGTTATCTTCTTGACTAATCGTGCCAGCATGAAGTGGCATATGAAGGTTCACATGTGAACTTACAGTGGACCTTTCTACAGTTGCCATTCCACTTGAGGGATAGGCAGAACAGGTGCAATCATTGCTAATTTCCTAAAGAAATTTGTGTTTCGGAGTGAGGTTAGCCTTTTGAATAGAGAGTGCTATTTGCTTAAAATGGAATCAAATGTCGTCAGTATTTTGCAAGTGACCTCAAGCAGTACATTTAGCTGTTTAGGTTGCCCTGGAGAAATGGAAGAAAACTATAAGAGCAACTGTCAAGTCTAGGTGGTACTCAAAGTAAGCTGCAGGATTGTGTGGGGCAGTTACACAGAGATACTTTTTTGGCATGCTCAGCAGCATGCTGCCCTCTCGGCGCTAAGGCTGATAGGCTAGCCGCTACCTCCATAAGGCCAAGCAGAGCTGGAGGGGCTGGCAGATTGGTTCAGAAGAGGATGATTGCATCACGACAATCTTCAACTTATGCTAGCTGATCTTGACCATACCGGGCAGAAAAGCCTTCGGATTCAGCCGGCACTGCTCCCTAGTGTGAAGAAAGCCTACCTCCATGGGCTCAGGTGGAGCACTGGAAGCGTCAGGAACCGCAGGAGAAGGTGGCTGTCTTTCCAGAACAGTTCTTGTGAAATATTCCTTGTACCAAGCAGCATGGCTCTAGGTGGAGGACAGGGTCGGGTCAGCAAGGCACTAACATCTCCCATCAACCAGAGATTGCGCATACCAACACCAGGGAATTGCATCGCCCTAGTTTACAGCTGAGAACTATGCACTGCGAGACAATTTTAACACGACAGCGTTAAGGAGCGCGTGTCGCAGAAAAGCCGTGTCGCCAGCGTTCGCCGTGAGTGAAAAATCCCGGAAGGAAATTTATAAATAAAAACAACTTGCAAGATGGGCTGGGTGGGAATCGAACCAGGGTCTCCGGAGTGTGAGACGGAGACGCTACCGCTCAGTCATAAGTTTGTTTTTCTGGCAACATACAAAACAAGACATTTTAACAATACACAAGTCACGACAAAAATCTCTGCCATTGCTTGGCGGTCACAGGGCTAAAAACGCTTAAATTCGCAAGATCAGTCATCACACTGAGCCATGTTGGTTTTTCTTTTTGCAGATTAGACATTTCCTTAATATAAAACAAATGATTTCAATGCAGTACTCTCAAACAGGCCGGGCGTTTATTTCGGCATGTCTCACGGCCATTATAGTTTTCCATAAACTATGTAAGGACACCAGCATGAACATGTCATACGGTACTTTGTCTTCATTTAGAGTAGACAAGAAACGAATCCCATATGGTGTAATCGGCAAGTCCTTCTGTAGCGTTCTCTGTAAAATGTCCCAATGGAACACAGCATCCCAGCAGTCAAGGAAAGTGTGTTCAACTGTTTTTTTCCAGCTCCACACCAATACTTTACCTGTGAAACCGTGGCTAGAGGAAAAGGGACTTTCCGTGCCTTGGACCGTCAACTGTTTACTATGCCGGAAACTCGAAACAGTTAACACTCAGCCATGAGTTCGATGGTTCAAAGCGCGACAAAAGAGCGTCTAGTGAATGCTGTGTTGCCTTAGAAACGTGCCGTAGAAAGTTATACTGCGGTGTATATCAGTAATTATGAGCATGTAAATTGCAGAAGTCGCAGATGAACAAATAGTGAAGTACGTTTCCGCTACATTTCTTCTGCACTTGGTACACACGCAAGCCATCATCATCATCATCATCATGATCATCATCATCATCAGCCTAGTTACGCCCACTGCAGGGCAAAGGCCTCTCCCATACTTCTCCAACTACCCCGGTCATGTACTAATTGTGGCCATGTTGTCCCTGCAAACGTCTTAATGTCATCCGCCCACCTAACCTTCTGCCGTCCCCTACTACGCTTCCCTTCCCTTGGAATCCAGTCCGTAACCCTTAATGACCATCGGTTATCTTCCCTCCTCATTACATGCCCGGCCCATGCCCATTTCTTTTTCTTGATTTCAACTAAGATGTCATTTACCCGCGTTTGTTCCCTCACCCAATCTGCTCTTTTCTTATCCCTTAACGTTACACCTATCATTCTTCTTTCCATACCTCGTTGCGTCGTCCTCAATTTCAGCAGAACCCTTTTCGTAAGCCTCCAGGTTTCTGCCCCGTAGGTGAGTACTGGTAAGACACAGCTGTTATACACTTTCCTCTTGAGGGATAGTGGCAACCTGCTGTTCATGATTTGAGAATGCCTGCCAAACGCACCCCAGCCCATTCTTATTCTTCTGGTTATTTCAGTCTCATGATCCGGATCCGTGGTCACTACCTGCCCTAAGTAGATGTATTCCCTTACCACTTCCGGTGCCTCGCTACCTATCGTAAACTGCTGTTCTCTTCCGAGACTGTTAAACATTACTTTAGTTTTCTGTAGATTAATTTTCAGACCCACCCTTCTGCTTTGCCTCTCCAGGTCAGTCAGCATGCATTGCAATTGGTCTCCTGAGTTACTAAGCAAGGCAATATCATCAGCGAATCGCAAGTTGCTAAGGTATTCTCCATCAACTTTTATCCCCAATTCTTCGCACTCCAGGTCTCTGAATACCTCCTGTAAACATGCTGTGAATAGCATTGGAGATATCGTATCTCCCTGTCTGACGCCTTTCTTTATTGGGATTTTGTTGCTTTCTTTGTGGAGGATTACGGTGGCTGTGGAACCGCTATAGATATCTTCCAGTATCTTTACATATGGCTCATCTACACCCTGATTCCGTAGTGCCTTCATGACTGCTGAGGTTTCGACTGAATCAAATGCTTTTTCGTAATCAATGAAGGCTATATATAAGGGTTGGTTATATTCCGCACCTTTCTCTATCACCTGATTGATAGTGTGAATATGGTCTATTGTTGAGTAGCCAGGGTTCGCGCAGAGTATGAAGTCGATTTCATTTCTAGTCTCACCATTCGGGCTCCTCCACGTCCACTTTCGGCCAACCCGCTTGCGGAAAAAGGTATTCATTATCCGCATATTATTCTGTTCTGCAAACTCTACTAACTCTCCTCTGCTATTCCTAGAGCCTATGCCATATTCCCCCACTGACTTGTCTCCGGCCTGCTTCTTGCCTACCCTGGCATTGAAATCACCCATCAGTATACTGTACTTTGTTTTGACTTTACCCATCGCCGATTCCACGTCTTCATAGAAGCTTTCGACTTCCTGGTCATCATGACTATATGTAGGGGCGTAGACCTGTACAACCTTCATTTTGTACCTGTTATTAAGTTTCACAAGAAGACATGCCACCATCTCGTTAATGCT